>NC_134471.1:79931951-79987461 GCF_964194025.1 Convolutriloba macropyga | reverse complement strand
TAGATAGAGAGATAGATAGATAGATATTTTTGGTATAGCTTGCATAGGAAAAAAGTTAGTTTTCCATTCGGAAATTTGCGAATTTCGCAAATAACGAATTTCAAAAATAGGTCTTTTTATTGGGTCAAGAACTTGTCCAAATTCAACCAAACTCGTCATGGAGTATCCCATATGTACCTAGAGTGTAATGCAAAAGGATTTTTTGCTATAGCTTGCCTAGGAATAAAGTTAGTTTTTTGTACGGAAATTTACGATTATTTTAAATAAATAATTTTAAAAATAGGTCTTTTTCTTCGGGTCAAGGAGTTGTCCAAAGTGAACCAAACTCGGTATTAAGTATACCATGGGTGCCTAGAGTCTAAAACAGAAAGAATTTTTGGTATAGCTTGCCTAGGAAAAAAGTTAGTTTTTCATACGGAAAGTTGCAATTATTTCGAATAACTTGAGATTATTGAATTTTAAAAATTGGTCTATTTCGTCGGATCAAGGAGTTGTTCAAATCGAATCAAACTCGGCATGGAGTATCCGCAGTGTATGTAGAGTCTAAAACAAAAGGAGTTTTTGCTATAGCTTGCCTAGGAAAAAAGTTAGTTTTTTGTACGGAAATTTGCGATTATTTCAAATAAATAATTTTAAAAATAGGTCTTTTTCGTCGGGTCAAGGAGTTGTCCAAAGTGAACTAAACTGGGTATGGAGTATACCATGGTGGTCTAGAGTCTAAAACAGAAAGAGTTTTTGGTATAGATTGCCTAGGAAAAAAAATTAGTTTTTCATACGGAAAGTTGCAATTATTTCGAATAACTTGAGATTATTGAATTTTAAAAATTGGTCTATTTTGTCGGATCAAGGAGTTGTTCAAATCGAATCAAACTCGGCATGGAGTATCCGCAGTGTATGTAGAGTCTAAAACAAAAGGAATTTTTTGCTATAGCTTGCATAGGAAAAAAGTTAGTTTTTTGTACGGAAATTTGCGATTATTTCAAATAAATAATTTTAAAAATAGGTCTTTTTCGTCGGGTCAAGGAGTTGTCCAAAGTGAACTAAACTGGGTATGGAGTATACCATGGTGGTCTAGAGTCTAAAACAGAAAGAGTTTTTGGTATAGATTGCCTAGGAAAAAAATTAGTTTTTCATACGGAAAGTTGCAATTATTTCGAATAACTTGAGATTATTGAATTTTAAAAATTGGTCTATTTCGTCGGATCAAGGAGTTGTTCAAATCGAATCAAACTCGGCATGGAGTATCCGCAGTGTATGTAGAGTCTAAAACAAAAGGAATTTTTTGCTATAGCTTGCATAGGAAAAAAGTTAGTTTTTTGTACGGAAATTTGCGATTATTTCAAATAAATAATTTTAAAAATAGGTCTTTTTCGTCGGGTCAAGGAGTTGTCCAAAGTGAACTAAACTGGGTATGGAGTATACCATGGTGGTCTAGAGTCTAAAACAGAAAGAGTTTTTGGTATAGATTGCCTAGGAAAAAAATTAGTTTTTCATACGGAAAGTTGCAATTATTTCGAATAACTTGAGATTATTGAATTTTAAAAATTGGTCTATTTTGTCGGATCAAGGAGTTGTTCAAATCGAATCAAACTCGGCATGGAGTATCCGCAGTGTATGTAGAGTCTAAAACAAAAGGAATTTTTTGCTATAGCTTGCATAGGAAAAAAGTTAGTTTTTTGTACGGAAATTTGCGATTATTTCAAATAAATAATTTTAAAAATAGGTCTTTTTCGTCGGGTCAAGGAGTTGTCCAAAGTGAACTAAACTGGGTATGGAGTATACCATGGTGGTCTAGAGTCTAAAACAGAAAGAGTTTTTGGTATAGATTGCCTAGGAAAAAAATTAGTTTTTCATACGGAAAGTTGCAATTATTTCGAATAACTTGAGATTATTGAATTTTAAAAATTGGTCTATTTCGTCGGATCAAGGAGTTGTTCAAATCGAATCAAACTCGGCATGGAGTATCCGCAGTGTATGTAGAGTCTAAAACAAAAGGAATTTTTTGCTATAGCTTGCATAGGAAAAAAGTTAGTTTTTTGTACGGAAATTTGCGATTATTTCAAATAAATAATTTTAAAAATAGGTCTTTTTCGTCGGGTCAAGGAGTTGTCCAAAGTGAACTAAACTGGGTATGGAGTATACCATGGTGGTCTAGAGTCTAAAACAGAAAGAGTTTTTGGTATAGATTGCCTAGGAAAAAAATTAGTTTTTCATACGGAAAGTTGCAATTATTTCGAATAACTTGAGATTATTGAATTTTAAAAATTGGTCTATTTCGTCGGATCAAGGAGTTGTTCAAATCGAATCAAACTCGGCATGGAGTATCCGCAGTGTATGTAGAGTCTAAAACAAAAGGAATTTTTTGCTATAGCTTGCATAGGAAAAAAGTTAGTTTTTTGTACGGAAATTTGCGATTATTTCAAATAAATAATTTTAAAAATAGGTCTTTTTCGTCGGGTCAAGGAGTTGTCCAAAGTGAACTAAACTGGGTATGGAGTATACCATGGTGGTCTAGAGTCTAAAACAGAAAGAGTTTTTGGTATAGATTGCCTAGGAAAAAAATTAGTTTTTCATACGGAAAGTTGCAATTATTTCGAATAACTTGAGATTATTGAATTTTAAAAATTGGTCTATTTTGTCGGATCAAGGAGTTGTTCAAATCGAATCAAACTCGGCATGGAGTATCCGCAGTGTATGTAGAGTCTAAAACAAAAGGAATTTTTTGCTATAGCTTGCATAGGAAAAAAGTTAGTTTTTTGTACGGAAATTTGCGATTATTTCAAATAAATAATTTTAAAAATAGGTCTTTTTCGTCGGGTCAAGGAGTTGTCCAAAGTGAACTAAACTGGGTATGGAGTATACCATGGTGGTCTAGAGTCTAAAACAGAAAGAGTTTTTGGTATAGATTGCCTAGGAAAAAAATTAGTTTTTCATACGGAAAGTTGCAATTATTTCGAATAACTTGAGATTATTGAATTTTAAAAATTGGTCTATTTCGTCGGATCAAGGAGTTGTTCAAATCGAATCAAACTCGGCATGGAGTATCCGCAGTGTATGTAGAGTCTAAAACAAAAGGAGTTTTTGCTATAGCTTGCCTAGGAAAAAAGTTAGTTTTTTGTACGGAAATTTGCGATTATTTCAAATAAATAATTTTAAAAATAGGTCTTTTTCGTCGGGTCAAGGAGTTGTCCAAAGTGAACTAAACTGGGTATGGAGTATACCATGGTGGTCTAGAGTCTAAAACAGAAAGAGTTTTTGGTATAGATTGCCTAGGAAAAAAATTAGTTTTTCATACGGAAAGTTGCAATTATTTCGAATAACTTGAGATTATTGAATTTTAAAAATTGGTCTATTTTGTCGGATCAAGGAGTTGTTCAAATCGAATCAAACTCGGCATGGAGTATCCGCAGTGTATGTAGAGTCTAAAACAAAAGGAATTTTTTGCTATAGCTTGCCTAGGAAAAAAGTTAGTTTTTTGTACGGAAATTTGCGATTATTTCAAATAAATAATTTTAAAAATAGGTCTTTTTCGTCGGGTCAAGGAGTTGTCCAAAGTGGACCAAACTCGGTATTGAGCATACCATGGGTGCCTAGAGTCTAAAACAGAAAGAATTTTTTGTATAGCTTGCCTAGGAAAAAAGTTAGCTTTTCATACGGAAATTTTCGATTATTTCAAATAAATAATTTCAAAAATAGGTCTTTTTCGTCGGGTCAAGAAGTTGTCCAAAGTGGACCAAACTCGGTATTGAGCATACCATGGGTGCCTAGAGTCTAAAACAGAAAGAATTTTTGGTATAGCTTGCCTAGGAAAAAAGTTAGTTCTTCATACGGAAATTTGCTATTTTTTCGAATAAATAATTTTAAAAGGTATTTTTTGTCGGATCAAGGAGTTGTTCAAATCGAATCAAACTCGGCATGGAGTATCCCCAGTGTATGTAGAGTCTAAAACAAAAAGAATTTTTGCTATAGCTTGCCTAGGAAAAAAGTTAGTTTTTCATACGGAAATTTGCTATTATTTCGAATAAATAATTTTAAAAATAGGTCTTTTTCGTCGGGTCAAGGAGTTGTCCAAAGTGAACTAAACTGGGTATGGAGTATACCATGGATGTCTAGAGTCTAAAACAGAAAGAATTTTTGGTATAGCTTGCCTAGGAAAAAAGTTAGTTTTTCATACGGAAAGTTGCAATTATTTCGAATAACTTGAGATTATTGAATTTTAAAAATTGGTCTATTTTGTCGGATCAAGGAGTTGTTCAAATCGAATCAAACTCGGCATGGAGTATCCGCAGTGTATGTAGAGTCTAAAACAAAAGGAGTTTTTGCTATAGCTTGCCTAGGAAAAAAGTTAGTTTTTTGTACGGAAATTTGCGATTATTTCAAATAAATAATTTTAAAAATAGGTCTTTTTCGTCGGGTCAAGGAGTTGTCCAAAGTGAACTAAACTGGGCATGGAGCATTCCATGGGTGCCTAGAGTCTAAAACAGAAAGAATTTTTGGTATAGCTTGCCTAGGAAAAAAGTTAGTTCTTCATACGGAAATTTGCTATTTTTTCGAATAAATAATTTTAAAAGGTATTTTTTGTCGGATCAAGGAGTTGTTCAAATCGAATCGAACTCGGCATGGAGTATCCCCAGTGTATGTAGAGTCTAAAACAAAAAGAATTTTTGCTATAGCTTGCCTAGGAAAAAAGTCAGTTTTTCATACGGAAATTTGCTATTATTTCGAATAAATAATTTTAAAAATAGGTCTTTTTCGTCGGGTCAAGGAGTTGTCCAAAGTGAACTAAACTGGGTATGGAGTATACCATGGATGTCTAGAGTCTAAAACAGAAAGAATTTTTGGTATAGCTTGCCTAGGAAAAAAGTTAGTTTTTCATACGGAAAGTTGCAATTATTTCGAATAACTTGAGATTATTGAATTTTAAAAATTGGTCTATTTTGTCGGATCAAGGAGTTGTTCAAATCGAATCAAACTCGGCATGGAGTATCCGCAGTGTATGTAGAGTCTAAAACAAAGGGAGTTTTTGCTATAGCTTGCCTTGGAAAGAAGTTAGTTTTTTGTACGGAAATTTGCGATTATTTCAAATAAATAATTTTAAAAATAGGTCTTTTTCGTCGGGTCAAGGAGTTGTCCAAAGTGAACTAAACTGGATATGGAGTATACCATGGATGCCTAGAGTCTAAAACAGAAAGAATTTTTGGTATAGCTTGCCTAGGAAAAAAGTTAGTTTTTCATACGGAAATTTGCGTTTATTTCGAATAACTTGACATTATTAAATTTTAAAAATAGGCCTTTTTCATCGGGTCAAGTCTAATTTGAAAGAAGGTGAAAGTAAGAGTTCAAAAACCTAGGTTGGGGGGGTCGATTTTTTGCTCCATCATAAAGAAAAAATGATTTATAATTAAAAAATTTCAATATTTTCACTATTTTTTGCCTTCTTTGAACTTTCCAGTTTCACTTCCACGCAACTAATTTTTTGGATACATCACAAGTCTAATTTGAAAGAAGGTGAAAGTAAGAGTTTAAAAACCTAGGTTGGGGGGGTCGATTTTTTGCTCCATCACATAGAAAAAATCATTTGAATTTAAAAAATTTCAATATTTTCACTATTTTTTGCCTTCGAACTTTCCAGTTTCACTTCCACGCAACTAATTTTTTTGAAACATCTCAAGTCTAATTTGAAAGAATGTGAAAGTAAGAGTTCAAAAACCTAGGTTGGGGGGGTCGATTTTTTGCTCCATCATAAAGAAAAAATGATTTAAAATTAAAAAATTTCAATATTTTCACTATTTTTTGCCTTCTTTGAACTTTCCAGTTTCACTTCCACGCAACTAATTTTTTGGATACATCACAAGTCTAATTTGAAAGAAGGTGAAAGTAAGAGTTTAAAAACCTAGGTTGGGGGGGTCGATTTTTTGCTCCATCACATAGAAAAAATCATTTGAATTTAAAAAATTTCAATGTTTTCACTATTTTTTGCCTTCTTTGAACTTTCCAGTTTCACTTCCACGCAACTAATTTTTTGGAAACATCACAAGTCTAATTTGAAAGAAGGTGAAAGTAAGAGTTCAAAAACCTAGGTTGGGGGGTCGATTTTTTGCTCCATCATAAAGAAAAAATGATTTAAAATTAAAAAATTTCAATATTTTCACTATTTTTTGCCTTCTTTGAACTTTCCAGTTTCACTTCCACGCAACTAATTTTTTGGATACATCACAAGTCTAATTTGAAAGAAGGTGAAAGTAAGAGTTTAAAAACCTCGGTTGGGGGGGTCGATTTTTTGCTCCATCACATAGAAAAAATCATTTGAATTTAAAAAATTTCAATATTTTCACTATTTTTTGCCTTCTTTGAACTTTCCAGTTTCACTTCCACGCAACTAATTTTTTGGAAACATCACAAGTCTAATTTGAAAGAAGGTGAAAGTAAGAGTTCAAAAACCTAGGTTGGGGGGGTCGATTTTTTTGCTCCATCACATAGAAAAAATCATTTGAATTTAAAAAATTTCAATATTTTCACTATTTTTTGCCTTCTTTGAACTTTCCAGTTTCACTTCCACGCAACTAATTTTTTGGAAACATCGCAAGTCTAATTTGAAAGAAGGTGAAAGTAAGAGTTCAAAAACCTAGGTTGGGGGGGTCGATTTTTTGCTCCATCATAAAGAAAAAATGATTTAAAATTAAAAAATTTCAATATTTTCACTCTTTTTTGCCTTCTTTGAACTTTCCAGTTTCACTTCCACGCAACTAATTTTTTGGATACATCACAAGTCTAATTTGAAAGAAGGTGAAAGTAAGAGTTTAAAAACCTAGGTTGGGGGGTCGATTTTTTGCTCCATCACATAGAAAAAATCATTTGAATTTAAAAAATTTCAATATTTTCACTATTTTTCGCCTTCGAACTTTCCAGTTTCACTTCCACGCAACTAATTTTTTTGAAACATCACCAGTCTAATTTAAAAGAATGTGAAAGTAAGAGTTTAAAAACCTAGGTTGGGGGGGTCGATTTTTTGCTCCATCATAAAGAAAAAATGATTTAAAATTAAAAAATTTCAATATTTTCACTATTTTTTGCCTTCGAACTTTCCAGTTTCACTTCCACGCAACTAATTTTTTTGAAACATCACAAGTCTAATTTGAAAGAATGTGAAAGTAAGAGTTCAAAAACCTAGGTTGGGGGGGTCGATTTTTTGCTCCATCTTAAAGAAAAAATGATTTAAAATTAAAAACTTTCAATATTGTCACTATTTTTTGCTTTCTTTGCACTTTCCAGTTTCATTTGCACGCAACTATTTTTTTTGAAACGTCGCAAGTATAATATGGAAGAAGGTGAAAGTAAGAGTTTAAAAACCTAGGTTGGGAAGGTCGATTTTTTGCTCCATCATATAGAAAAAATCATTTAAAATTAAAATTTTTTTATCAGAATGAGTACTTGATCATTGGCGACTCGAATCTTCGGGACGCCAAGGAGTTTCTTGAGCAAGATCTGCTCTTGCAAGAATTCGGGTGAGAAAACTCTGTTGCTTGCTTAATATCTGAATTTTGCTTGCTTAAACTGGCTCAAAAAATTGTTTTTATAGTGTAAAATACGATGGAGAAGGAGGTCGACGATGTCAACATTTAATGAGCCTTGTAACAGACGCAAGGCAATACAAAGGTGTATTTGTGATTGTCGGGGACAATGATGCAAAAACCAAATCTGTGCAATATATTTGTTTGAAATTCATGGAGTTTCGAGATGCAATTTGGCCCACGAAAGTCATTTTTGCAGGGAACATGCGAAGGAAAGACTTGCCCCCAGAAATGGTGTCTAAAAACAATATGTTCCTGAGGAACCAATTAGGAGGTCAACTTAAAAGTACTAGAATCGTTAGAAGGGAAGATTTCGATGATAACTGTAGATACCACTTCGATAAGTATGGAGAAGGGTATCGCCATATGGCAGCCCTAATCCTCTCAGTGATCCGAGAATTTGATAGTTCCTAAATAGTTTTGTACATTGTTATCAGATTTTGACTCTTATTGCTTCTATCCGCTTTAATTGATGTCATTTGTTCTGTCTTTGTCTTTCCTAGAAGCTGTCATGTATTCAAGTGTATTTTGTTTGTTTTCAGTATCGGCCGGCTCGCTTTCCTTTGTTTCAGGTCCATTTTACTTTGCTTGCGACCTTTCGTAACTCTGAGGGCCTCTGCTGATGAAGATGGAGATTTACGAGTCACCCTCTTCACTTATTCAGACTTCAGTGAAGCCTCTGCAGCAACTTTTCCCGGCTGCAACTGAAGACTCATTGATGACAAGGTCACGTACGTGCACCGGGGAGAATACAGAGAATGGCGAGGAGAGTTTAAGGGAGAATACAGAGAATGGCGAGGAGAGTTTAAAAGTGAAAGTGACCTGTGTGTCCATGTGAAAGTGAACTCACACTTCAATTCATTCACTTCAAAGTGAAACTCTTCAATTCATTCATTCATTCAATTCATTTAATTCACTTTCAATTCAATTTAATTCATATTTTTCACTTTTTTCCACATTTTATTCATTTTATATTATTCTTAACTAGATATTTTCCGTTGATGCTTTTTACTAGAGTCATCATAGCGCATGTAAACGCAGTTTTGAGTAGCAAACTGTAGTCATGAGTATAGAGTAGAGTAGAGCGCGTTTTAATTGGCACTTGAGAGAGCACTTAAGTAAATAATACGGGCGAGCAATTATAATTATGCTGCACAGATGCAAATCCGTCGCTTTCGGTTCATGCCTAGATGAAAGTCAGCCGCTTTTTATTCATGTCCCGCCAAATTTCAGCCACCTTATAATAATGCCCCGATAAAATTCAGCCGCGCTTTATTGCTGCTCAGATAAAATTCATATAAACAAAATCATGCCCTAATGAGTCAAGTTTTAAAACAGACTATGAATTCCCAAAACTGACATGAACAGAACAAGTGCCAGGCAAAAAATCAGAATGAAAAATTTAATGTTACAGCGCTGAATTAGTCGTAGACCAAGGTACGGGCTCTGACTACATTATGCGGGAATTTGTGGAACCAATCAATGTTTTATGTGTCATATATGACCTTGTATGATTTCCAGGAAATTTTTTCAACATCAAAAGAAATTAAAAGTTATACAGTTTTTAGTCTTTGAAAATTTTTGTATGATCCCTGTATGATTTCTAGGAAATCATATATGATCCTTGTATGACTACTAAGAAATCATACAAATCATATATGACCTTGTACGAATACTAGGAATCATATATGACCTAGTATGACTACTAAGAATTGTGTATGATGAGCAACCCGGGATTTCTTTCTTTGCAAATGGAAGAAATTCATCGACTTGGATCTAAATACAGCGAATGCAACGATAATTGGATTACAAACTTATCAATTGGCGGAAAGCAAAACAAAATGCAATGTACAACTGAAAACTGCCTTCATTTGT
The DNA here is from genome assembly GCF_964194025.1 of Convolutriloba macropyga. NCBI lineage: Eukaryota > Metazoa > Xenacoelomorpha > Acoela > Convolutidae > Convolutriloba > Convolutriloba macropyga. Next base: position 79,978,015 of record NC_134471.1, on the reverse strand, counting down.
GCATTTTGGCAGAACTTGTGAAAAGATGCAAATGTATAGATGCGTACGATATCAATGTGAGTTCTGACGAAACTATACTAGCTGAAAACGGTAGATTTGTTATGTGTTCACATGAAAATGAAACATCACGAAACTGTCGCAAGTCAGTTTACGACGATTATGCAGAAATGAAATTTACTTGTTCATGGTGTCTGCCACCATGTCATTCGAGAGAGTTTCGCTATACAGCATCTAGATCTCACTGACCTTCTATTGAATATGGTCCTCATTTCGCATCAAAATTGTTCGAACAAAAGTCTGGACGTCTCGTTGCTTTTGCAGAGAAGTTCGCCAACAGTACAAAAGATCTTGACAGGTTGATCAAAGAAGACGTTCGTGAAAACTTTGTGAGACTGGAAGTGTTTTACAACTCTCTCAGGTTTCGTAGTTTGAATGAAACTGCCTCTTATGAATTTGTGGATTTGCTCAGTGACTTTGGTGGGAATATCAGTTTGTGGTTGGGATGGAGTGTTTTCGCCCTGGTTGAACTGGTGATATTCATAGTACATTGCTTACAAGCGCTTTACATCAATTATAGAGAACAAAAAGTGCGTTTGGATGAGAAAATTTGTCATCCGGAAGCTGTGATTAAATAGTAACTGCGTTAGAATTATACTCTATATAAACAAGCTCATGTTTTCATACAGTATTTGTCTAGAAAGGACTCACGATAGAAGAATGAGACACCAAAACATAAATAATTATTTGAAGCTCTCTAAAAATTCAATGTATCACAATAGTTTAAGTTACCCCCGTGGGAAATGCTTGATCAAGTTGGAAAAAATATCTCTTTGAACACGACTTGTTACTTACTTCATCGACTTTTTTATGTATTCTTTCTGGTGATAAATTTGATCATGCACTCAACAATTCAAAGAAATAATGATATCATTTCAATATTGAATAGTGTCGTATGTATAAAGCTAGTTTTCAATATATGGCTGAATCAAATACTTTTAATTTGTGACACCCTTATTAAATTTTGTAGTTCTTTTAATCTGTTTCGTATAATTTTTCTCAAATACTTCTTTCTCGATAGGTCATTTCACAGCGAATGCTCTGATGTGATATACTGAAAAGACAAAACCATTTATCTCAGCGCAAATGATAGAAAACTGTTATTTTAAAGTTCGCTTCATAAGTTAAACGGTTGTTGAAATTCCATTTCCAGAAGACAGAAACGAGAAATGAGCTAAATGAAGCGGAATTGAGCGGCTAAGCCTGTTAAAGAAAAATTGTGTATTTCCGATTGGTAATTCGGTACATTTTAAGACAAAATTAGAACCCAGCTGGGAACGAGAGCTAACGTCGCTTCAAGAATGGAGACATAATTCACCTTTCATCTAGTCTGGAATGATTTTTCGTCAGAAATGTAATTCTTTTAAACCCTTCAGATAAATGAATTTACTTCTGAAATTTCAATCATGGGTAATCAAGTTCATGTATTTTCTAAAACTACTTCGAATTCATTACTACTTTAATATGCCTTCTTTTCTTAGCGTTCATCTATACTATTTAAGTCTTAGCCGACTTTGAGGCGCTCAAAAATGGTTAAGCCCACTGTGAATCAAATATGCTTTTTAAGCTTCTCAACCGAGTTCAAAAAAGAGTTGTTAAGAAGTGACTCACAATAATCCGGTTTTGTGGCGTATTGCTAAAACAAAAACCATTACCGAAAACCCACATCACCATGTTCCATTATTCTGTTATTTGCGCTGCCAATTTCAATCTAACACCCCATAATGCATTGGTATGTGCGTTTTTGATTCAATTTCGACAAATGTTTTCACAGCTGATCATTTTAGAGCTTGTTTGATTGAGAAAGAGTATTAAAATACAAAAAACTCGATTTCTGTATTCAATTTTTATCTTTTTCTGAATTAAGAGAATTAATGATTTATGCAACACCCAGCAATTTTGATCACCTTGAAAGATGCCTAAAATTTTAATGACAAACTTTGATATAGAGAACTAAGTAGTGGTTGTCAGTGAACTGATTTTGAATATCAGTCTAATTTTCAGTCACACTGTTGGCCTAATTAATACTGCATATATAAATCCAAATTATATCAGAAGAAAGAGGAAACAAAGTATAGAAAGTTTTGTTTGCGAAAAATATAAATGTAGTGTTTGCGGTAACCGCCCACAAATAAACGTAGTCGATCACAACAGCAGTTTAAACTGCAGTAAAAATATCGCTAAAAATTATATTTTTTGAAAGGAATTGGATTTAGTGTTGCGTTCAAACTACAACCTGCTATGTCTTTTCGTTTTTTCAACGAAAATTAAGTGATACGCAAAGTAAGAAAAACTTTGTTTACGGATCCGCATAATAAAAAAAATTACTTGTAATAATACTCCTGTAGCTGTTAAATTTTGCAGCCCTTTCAGAGAATTTTCATCAGCAAATTTGTTCGCTGAAAGTGAATTTATGAGATTGACCATGGCGTCTTTAGCGGTATGACTTGTTCGGAATCCAACTGTTACATTTTTTATCATAATTTTTCCAAAATTTTTTCACTCTATACAACTTTTCTGGGTGATTGCCCAAATAGATGTCGCATTCTTTATTGTCTACTTATATTTCTTCGTTTTGTCTACAGTGATTAAGAACTTTATTAAAACTAAGGCTACCTTTTCGTCTTTTCTCGAAATCCTGAGAAATATATTATTGTTAAACTTTATACCTTTAAGGATTCACGTAGCCGACGTATTTGTTTAAATTTAATCATTCTTTTCCAATTTTAGTTGAGGGTTGTCAACGACCGTATTTTTCTATCTAACTTTTAATCGTTGTTCGATCATGAAGTTGCTGTCATCTTGGTATTTCAGTTCCTTTTTGCTTCTTTAATAGAAAAATCTTTTTGTATAGTCAATAGTGAAAAAGAAAACAATTTAAGAAGTTTTTGGACATATCTTGTTTTGGGCATTTTTTTATTTTGGGCAAAACTGTTTTGCGTTCTATACTGCTTTTTCATGTGTCTCTTTCCATTTGCAGAGATATTTTGTGGAACTTATCAGCGAAATGCTAAGTGTTGAAAAATAATTTAAGCAGTTATATGTAATAAAGCTGCATGGGACTCAACAGGCCTCAAATGAAAAAAAATAATGTTCAAAGGAATTTTAAATTGAAATTTTTGCACCTGCTACCCAGAGAAGAGAACAAAAATTCTGAATAATTTGTCCCGAGTTTGCTATTCAGCGTATAAGGGGTATCCGGGAGCTGCTTTAGAGTTTAAAATTGAAATTTGTATTTAAAAAACTTTCAGAAAATTTTTTGGCCATCACTTATTGAGCATCGATACTTAATAATAAACTTTTCTATTGACTTTTCTATTGACACAGTGTTTATACGGACAAAAGTACTGAACAGTTTCAAGTTTCACGAGAACGCTAATCATCATTTGTCGTAAATATGAGTTGTATTGTATTCATCTAGGTTTAATCATTTCTACGTCTTCATGCCTTGATAAGTGGTTTGCATTGCAACAAGTGGAAATATTAGGTCTGGTAGCACTTACCTCATTTTGAAATATTTAGAGTAAGATATTGTTTTCAAGATATTGTATGCAAAAAAAACCGATGCTCAGAAATGATTCATAAAAGATCAGGGGAGCAAATTTTTGAAGACTTTTTCCAGGTTGAGGTCCCAGACGGAAATTCGATATGTCCAGACCCAGATGAGCGCACGACAGGGGTGACGTGCGTCCAACTTTACATAGTCTGGGAACACGGAAAAACGCACGAAAGTCAGAACATGAACGCGCGAAAAGTCTGATGAACGCACGAAGGTCTGATCATGAACGCACGAGTGCAACTATACTATTGATGTCAATATTTTTTTCTGATATAGCAGCCAGCAAACTGAAAAAAAATTCTTTGAAAAAATATTTGTCAACAGATACATCTTTTTATCAGTTTTGACTCAATCTTCGAGAGGAAACTGGCGAAATTGTATTGGAGAACGCACGTTACCGGCCATCTTTATGTATATTTTGAATCTGCAATACAAATTTATAGTTGAAGCGGCCGAAAACCAAATGGATTATCAAATTTTCCACCTTATGCATGTATCCGCATAAGAAAAGAACGGTTTCCACTAAAAAGCGCATGCTTAGAAAACTGTTAAATTCGTCTTTACAAACAAGGCTTTGGAGAGTTTAAAGTATACAATTTTTGTCTTGTTTTTGCAAATCAGTGCGTTATAAATCAGCTGTCCAGAATTAAATGCTTTACTATTGTTTTCTTGTTTTTAACTCACGCAAGCAAACTTACGTTAGATTAAAACTATAACTAAAATTAACACAATTGGACTGAAACTGTTTCAATAACTATATCTAAAACTAATTCGGTTATAATCATACGCTGGTTTATATAATCAATTATTTTTTATACAAAGCTACCACAGTTTCTAAAATTGTTTAAAAAACAATTTCAATGTCTGAAACAATACTAGATGAAATGAAACACAATTTAATTGTGCTTCCTAAAGCCCCCCAAGAACTCCAATTACTGAACCCAGCCATTGTTTGTGTTCTTGGAAACGGGCGAACTGTCAAGTCACTAATGGACATAAATTTACGTGGACTAATTATCTGCAAGCGAGTTCAGTTTGACCTCGACCCTGGACCTCTGGAACTTTCAGACCCCCCGTCTTCATCGGGTCATGGAAGTAGTCCGGATAAAATCCAGCATGGCTGTGTTTATTTTCCAGCACCCCATCTTGACAGGGTTATTATTGTGAAAAGCGTGAACAACCTTTTAAAAATTGAGACCATTGAAAAAGTTTGCAGCTCGATTCAAGATCAACTTCAGTGTTTGAACAACGCTGTTTGTTTACTGAATCAAAACAGTCAGATAATTTCTGATAAACTGAATGTTCGCCTTTTTGTTTGTTTACCTCACAAAGCCGTGAAATCTTGCACACCCAAAAAAGCGAATGACGAAAACTTTGAGCGATTGCAAAAAACTGTTCTTTCGTATCAAACAAACAAAACAACATTCTCAATTATTGATCTGAAGTCTCAATTTGTTTCAGAAGAAGAGTTTCATTCAAAACTTGATCAATATCTGAAGACTAGATTTGTATCTGAATTATCAAACATTCGACTTATTGAAACATTAATTTATAGTTACGCGCAAGAATTACAGCACGAAAACTTTACCAGCTTTGTCCTCAAAAATTTAAATTTTTGGACGCACAACCCTGTTCGATAGATCAAATAGACGAAATTATCAATTTATTCAACTTTTATTTCCCCAGTCGTAACCAAAAATTGGAAACAATTCCTCATTTTAACCAACTTGCCGACAATATGCTTTACTCATACACAGATCAAGGCGAGCCTGGAATTTTGCAAAAATTTGCTCCATATATGGGCGAGGTCCAAATTTTTTCTGAGAAATTGTTATCAAAACTCAAAAATCCCTCTGGAATTTTGATTAAAGGATTCTCAAGTGATCACTTAAGAACCATTTTGAATGGGAAACATTTAAATCCTCAGCAATTTGAAATTGATTGGCTTTATTTGGGAAGTAGGCAAATAGTTGTTTTCGAAGTGGGAATGTCGGAAAAACCCGACCAGCCACGAAGTGCCCTCAGCAACAAAATCCGACAGTGTTTTACAACTTTACTTCCTCAAATGCAATTAATTTTATACTCAATTTGGGTTCCGTACAAACGAAGAAGTAAAAGAAAAACGCAGCAAACGTTTTCAGCTCTTGTTGAAGATTTATTAAAAATTGTTATTTTCATTCCTGGTTTAAGCGAATGTAAGCTTGTGAGCGAGTTGAATGTTATCAAAAACGCATGCAAAGATCATCAAAACCTTCTGAAATGGATGGCATTTCTGGTCGAGAGCGGAGAATCAAGCCGAAATTTGAAACTCGTCCGGTTTAATAACGACTTTGAAGTCATAAACTGCGAAACAACCCTTAATCAAATTTTCCAAGGTTCAATTGGAGCCTCGGAAAAAGACAGTTTTCTAAACTATTTTCAGTCTGTAATATGTGCTGCAAGTCTAAATGCAGTATTAGAGCAAAAAGATGCGAACCACAATAATACAGCTTTAGATATAGATCGCCGTTACATTCGACTGTTTAAAAACTGGCTCCAAATCAACAGAAATCCAGCGAAAAAAAAGTTGACAGTTGGCACTGATTTCGTTTTCGTGTTAAGTCCTCAACAACATCGGATCTTACATGAAGTTAAGAGCCATCTTATTATAACAGGCGAACCCGGAAGTGGAAAAACGGCCCTTCTTTTAGCCATGTGTGAAAAGATTGCAATTAATAAAGATGTCAACGAAATCTTATTCGTTTATGACGAAAGGAAAACTCTATTTGAAAAATATTTAACTAGAATGTTAGATAAAATTTACAACAACGATAGGAAAAGCAAGGTTATAAAAGCAGCCATTCGACCGAACAGTTTGTTATCTTATGTCAATCAGTTGGAAGAAGTTAGTCAAAATATTTTTATTAAAAGACAACTTTTCGTTCAAAATTTTGCTTCCGAAAAATAGTGCTTCTCAAAATTTCAGGTATACTGAATTAATTCTAGCTTTAAGTGTTTAGAAAATATGATTTAGATTTTGGCAACTCTAGAGAAATCATTTTTACCCTTCTGACTGTTTTTTGATCTGCACAAGAATCAGTATGGTTCATCTCTCGTCTAATTATATTTCGTTGCCAAAATCTGCTTGAGTATATACACTGAGCAATGACACTGTTTTCCGCACCCCTACATTAACATCAGGAAAATAAGCGAGTGCGAATAACTCCGACCCGCCTAAACATTGATATATAAGTCGGCATTTGTAAAAAAATTTCAACGTTAACAACCTTTAATACGTTAAAGCAAGAATTACTGCGTGAACACGTTAGAACATCGTTTGTTTCGCGTCAATAGACAGCTCTGATGAACACCGTTAAAATGGTATCTGAATCTGTTATCATCGCAGTTCATATCATTGAACAAAATATACTAAGATCACAACTGAAAAACCTTTAATCTCTAAAAAGCATTTCAAAAAGATAGCATCAACATGAAAAATTTCCCAAAACTTTCTTAAGCCTCGGGAACTTTTGTCTATTTACGTCACTAATAAAACTTTCACAAGAACAGAAAGTCAATATAAAAGTTTATTTAATGTAATAATGTATTACTTAAGCTCTATTTGGTTTTTCTGAATTAAGTCAAAGCTTGTATACCAATATCTAACAGTAGTCAAAAATTAAAGACAAGTGCTCACTTTCTAACAATCAAACGACATAGCAAATTCCATTAATTGTTGCTATAGTGGAAGTTTTTCGTTCGCCAGAAAATAGCAGAGCAACGTTTAATATACAATTTGAAAAGCAAAATTTTGAAACTATCAATCCTAGCGACAACAATAAAGACCCTTATATAGACATAGCGTAGCAAAGTAACTTCTCCAGTTAACTTTAATTTTAATTCCTTTATGAAACTTTCAAACTTTTTAAGGCGCCCAATTCGGAGAGATTCTATCAAGAAATTTTTGGTAAAACCTTGATATGGGAGGCTGAAAAATTCTTAAAGTTGCTTAATCCCAATGAGAATTGCGAGGGACCTTTTTGCAGTTATAGAACAGTTAAACTCTTTCCCATTGGTTCTATTTACAGGACGCTAACTATGATGGAAAATAGATGCTTGAATCGTGTAACCGCAGCATTGAAGGTGTAGCCGTGGAGAACAGTGACAAAGTCTTGTTTATTTTTTCAGCGGTTGCTCAGAATTTTTCGTTGATAATAATGACGGATATTTCAATTTTGAACCAAATTTGATCTAAATTTCTTCACTAAAATCTTACAGAAGCCGTGAAAATGATTGAAATTTTGTGACATCATACAACAGAAAACTTTTATGAAATTGAAAGTATTTTGACTATAATAGAAGAACAAAAAAGCAATTATCTTTGATGAAATGAATCCGAAGCATTTTTCAGCCAGGCAAAAAGTATGGAGGATTTTGCTTGATTTCAATTATTGCTGGATATCTTTTACCGAAACTGGCGAACACTATACTGCTTTTAGCAACGGCGTCCAGCTTCCAAATAAATTCCAGATAGAAAACTTGAGCATTTTATTTCGCAGTTCCAGTCACATCAGCAAAATCACGCATAAACTAATACAGCATGAAACGGGTTTTCTTCCTTTTCCGTCTAAAACTGTTAGAATTCCAGGTTGTTTTACAGCGGCACAGAAAGAGATAGCCCTTAAGTATGTTGACAAAATTGACGAATTACAGTTTACAAGACAAAATGATTTTTTAGAAGATGTTTTCAGTGATAGATTGATAGTCATTTTAACAAAGCAGAAAATAAGCGAAAATTTTGATCTGGACCAATTGAAAAAGACTTGTAATGCGACTGAAGTTGTTGTTTATACCAAAAAGGAAAACGTGGAAGATATATCTGGCTCCGAATTCCAGTCAGTTTTGTTTATATTTGAAGGAAGTCTCTCCGATTTCAAGAAAACAATAACAACAGTTGCGTCTCGAGCACAATACGAAGTTGGAGTAATTATACTGAACGTTTCTCAATCAGATTTTGAGAGTTTCAACGAAGGTATTTTATCATATCTATCTGCAGACACGAACGATTACGTTGTTTTACTTGACCAAATGATGACGAATCCGTCGACCAATAGCGGATGGTTGCAGCCGAGGGATAAAGACTTAGGTCGTTGGTGGAATTGGTGGAATATTCGAATGAGGAAAAAAATGAGTACAGATAGAGAGAACACAATTGAGCATGTGAAAAGACAGTCTGCAGGTGTTAGATTGCAATTGGTTCATGCCTTTTCAAGTCTATTTTTGAATCCTTTCGATCGACTTACACAATCTTCGGCAGCTAGTACGGGTGAGCAATAACTTGAATTTTGCAAGCTACTTCCATTCATATGAACCAATTTTTGGTTTTCTAGCTCTATACCAAGTGGGTTTGAAATGCACGCACCATCCCCCCCCCCAATCACCCACCTAGTACCACCTAGTAATCCCCCCCCCCTAGTACTTTCAACATACCAACAATGAGTCTATGAGATCAAAACTTCGTGGAAACTATAACGAGAAAGACCCCTAATTTAACCACCAAAATGTTAAGATTCCAAAAACAATTCAATTTTTGATCAATAACTTTTGCTGGAGTAAATTTCAGTAGATGAAATGCTGTGCGTAAAAAAAAGCTAAAAAAGTTAATAACTCTCCATGTATAACTTTCGTGCGTAATAACTACCTATGATTAGACTTTCGTGCGTTCCAGTTGAAAATTCGTGAGCTCCAAAAATGATAATTTGTGCGTTCAAGTCCACACTATCGTGCGTCCAAAAGACCCTATGTCCAGACTTTCGTGCGTTCAAAATTACCTATGTCCAGTTTTTCGTGCGTTCCAAACAAAAATTCGCACGCTCTCCAAAACATACAACTGTCATAAAAATTTACCAATTTTGTTAGTATTTTCATTTTTGTAGATAGAGTTTGAGCCTATTTTTTCACCTAGTGCTCTTCTAAAATCTTCTATAGTTGTACTCTACGTATACAGTGGATACTTCATACCAGGTTTGGTTCAATTTGACAACTCCTTGACCCGATCAAAAAGGCCTATTTTTAAAATTAAATATTCGAAATATTGTTTTATAGTCAATTATCATTATTCTTTTATCATTTATAGTCATTTAGCGATTTATGATGCTTTGTTTTGTTTGGAAATAGAGTTTAAGCTTGGTTTTTTACCTAAAGCTCTACTCAAAATCTCCTATAGTTATTTGTTTGTAACTCCGCCGTAGCCGGTCCCCAACCCGGTTGAGAGAAGGAGGACGGGAAAACACCCAAAGCATACTGAGAAATCTCAAAAAGTTGTTCATTAGTTCAACTGTTGATAATTTCCGACAGTATTTCACCTATTTCACCTATTTTAGCTCTCGAAACATCCTCTGATCAGACTTTCGTTCGTTCAAAGTTGCCTATGATCAGACTTTCGTGTGTTCAAAGGCGCCTATGTCCAGACAATCGTGCGTACAAAGCTTTCTATGAGCAGACTGTCGTGCGTTCAAAGTTGTCTATGATCAAACTATTGTGCGTTCAAAGTTGCCTATGTCAAGAATATCGTGCGTTCAAAGTTCTCTATGTCAAGACTATCCTGCGTTCAAAGTGGTCTATGATCAATCAGACTTTCGTGCTCTAGAAGTCGCCTATGTCCAGAAAGAATATCGTGCGTTCAAAGTTGTCTATGTTCAGACTATCGTGAGCTCCAAAATTGATATTCTGTGCGGTTTTGAACAAAATCGATCCTTCAAAGATCTGTGCCCAAATTTTTGTGCTGCCACAATTGCTTATGTCCAGAATTTTGTGCGTTCCAAACCAGATTTCGTAGGCTCCAAAAGTTATAATTGTCATAAAAATTAACTAATTTTGTTACTCAACTCCATTTTTGTAGAGACAGTTTGAGCCTGGTCTTATACCTAGTGCTCTTCTCAGAATCTCTTATAGTTGTTTGTTTGTAACTTTGCCGTAGCTGGTCCCCAACCCAATGGAGAGAAGGAGGAGAGGAACACGCCAAAACATACTGGGAAATCTCAAAAAGTTGATCGTTATTTCTTTTGTTGATATTTTTCGACAGTATTTCACCAATTTCACCTATTTTAGCTCTCGAAACTTCCTCTGATCAGACTTTTGGGCGTTCAAAGTCGCCTTTGTCCAGGCTAAACAGACTAACGTGCGTTTAGAGTTGTCTATGATCAGACTTTGATGCGCTCGAGATCGCCTATGTCCAGAATATCGTGCGTTCATAGTTCTCTATGTCCAGACTATCGTGCGTTCAAAGTTTCCTATGCCCATACTATCGTGCGTTCAAAGTTGTCTAAATCCAGACTAACGTGCGTTAAAACGTATTGCGTATAAAAAAAAATATTGCGTTCAAAGATACCCATGTCCGCAGTTTCGTGCGTTCATTGGTGTTTCCAGACCGTGTAATATTGAACGCAAGACACCCCTCTTGTGCATTCATGTGCGTTCGCCCTAGAACCTCAGCCTGGGAATTGACATGAAAGAAAGTCCGACATTACCCTAGTTGCTAAATCACGTCTCATGAGGGCTTAAAAAACATCAAGTACAGTGAATTAGTAAAAGAAAATATATTAAGTATATTTGAAATAGTCAAAAACTATGAGACAATAGAAAAATTTGAATTATTATACCTGTAGAATTGTACGTAATTTAACCATTTTAAGAAGGTAGTTTAACCACTTAAACAATTTTACATTAATTCACCCGTTGGAACGGTTCATATTTTTTTTCACAGATCGAGCCAGCATTTTGTCGATAGAGGAAGTAAAGATACTGGATGACGACACACTCACTTTCCTCAATCTGATTTACTGCAGTGTCTTGTCACGAAACACAGACACGGTTTCAAAATCTGTTCATTTGCTTCGTGACCGCAATTTACTATCACACGAGTTAAACAAAGGGTACCCACATGAAAGTATAATCGCTATTTTAGTAGTGGAGCTTCAATTTTTACAAATCGAATCTTTGAGAATAATTCTCGATTGTATTATGTCCCAAAATTCGTCTCTTTCGCCGCAGTTCAAACTTGAAAAATATTTCGAGTACAGTTTGGAGAACAAAAAAGCAGACTTGTTTATTTTACTATTTTCTGACACTGAGAAATGTAATGTTTTCTTCATGGAGTACCTTGAATTTGATCACGGCGATACTGAAGAAGAAAGAGTGAAAAAATACTCAAATTGGGGTGGAAATTTACTGTTCAACGCATTACAGATGTTGACTTATAAAGAGACAGTGAAGGTTGATGCAGTTGGAATGGGTATTGGGGTGTTGGAGAGGTACCGAGTCCTCAAATACGAACTTGGTCGGGTGCTCGAAGGCCAGACACTTTTACAGTGGTCAATGCACTACGATTGTAAGTAGTACCGTCATATTTCATTGAGTTTGTTTTAAAAAACAACAAAGAAACCCCCAGTGAAACGAACCTTGATACATCTTGATAAGAAACATACTAAATCTTTGTAAATCTTGGTAAATGTACTTGAATTAAACAGTTATAGGTGTTTAAAATCTTTTATAAAAACATTTGTTTTGCAGTTTTTGATTCTTTTTCTCAAATTAATTTAGTACGTAAACATAGACGAGGTCATCATTGCTGTGAAGAATTTTTGCATTTTTTGGATTTTAGATAACGGAGATGAGAAACAAATGCGTCCACTGAAAATGATAATAGAGGCAGGATTCCCACGCGACCTTTTACTGCATGAATATGAGAGCGATACAGGAAAGAGAGAAAACGTATTAGACATTGCAATCAACAAAAAGGACAAGTTGGCTGTTATTGATTATCTTTTATCAGATGACGACAGGCGAAAAGTATTTTCATCGAGTGATAAAAGGCGAAAATATTTATCATACATAGAACAAATTAGTGAAACATCGGAAGATAAAAAACAGCTGAAAAATCATGAAAATTATCTGCAGTGATATTTCAATCATATTGAAGAACAAAAAATTTGCAGAGAAAATTTGGGAAAAATTCTGAAGTTAATCATTTCTGAGGTGCCAGACGGGAATCAGCGTGTACAAGATTGTCCAGGCGCAATCTTACCATTTTCCAACTGTTCCAGACATTTCTGCGTTTAGAAGCCTGCGTGTTTTTTATTGCGTTTAAAGTACAAGTTGACAAATCATTAGCAATATATAGCCAAATTCATCTGCACAGAAAATGATATCTATGTACCAATTCTAATCCTGACGGGATAATATTCTTTGAACAATCTCAAATGGCAATCCAGCTAGCCATTTTTTTCTGACAATTATGCCCAAATATTTTACGATGCTCGAAAACTGCTAAATTGGTTATGAAAAGGTTAGAATGTATCTTACAGGTGCTATTATTGACGTCAAGTTCTATCAAAAAATTAACTATATTTTGTACTGAGAAATATACACCAAATAGACCCGGCGACCAGAGCCAGCTACACCCAGTAATGGATCATGGCATTCTCATTGTGGATTTTCTACTTTCAAGTGTTCTGATCATGGCATTTATCACTCTGTCTATTATGAGTTATTAGACTGAAACACTACACACTATCTGTGTAGCATGATTTAAACACAGCGAAATTTCTGTGTATCATGATTTATACACGGCTCACTTTCTGTGTAGCATGATTAATTGCTCTTGAACGCAGTTCATAGCAAATATTGTAAACGTTTCGCGTGATATAAAGTTCTCTCTAAGTCACAATTTCAAGCAGCTGAACTCAATTGGCGGCAATTTATTACTAAAAGTCAAATGAAAAGTGCGCCGAAACTGGTGTCATTTTTTACTTTAAATCTTAATAGTGGTATGATATGTTAACCTCTGGTGTGGTTATTTAAAGCCCAATATTGAAATTCTTAAATCCCATTTAGACTCGCCCTACCTCCCAACCCCCCCCCCCACGACTGAAGCAGGCTGCAAATGATTAGAGCTCGCAGTAGTCGTTCAAGAGCAATTCTTCCAACGTTTAGTCGGTTATGTTTTAACACAGCTCACTTTCTGTGTAGCATGATTTAACAAGGCTCACTATTTATGTACATGACTCATACACGCCTCACTTTCTTTATAGGACGATTTAACGCTCAATTTACCCGTAATAAAGAACCGCTCCATTTGAACTAAATGAAGGAAGTGTTTCTAAGCAAATAATTAAATTGAGCAAATTTATAAAGCATGCACAAATGAGTTCAACAAAGCATGCACAAAACGACCATGAAATCAGTCCATGATGAAATAAAGTCTATGATGATGATTCCATTTTCCATATTTCATGCAAATGACATTTCTTGAATGCTCTCCACAACCATGTCCACACTCTTTCACTCTTTGTTGGGAATGTTCTCTAACAAAAAGTGACAAAAATTAATGCAATTCTAATTGTTTAAAAGCTCTCAACCATTGGCCATGAGGGGGTTGGGGATGCAATGACTTGGGGGGGGGGGGGGGGGGGGGGGGTGAAATGCCTTTGGGGGGTGCAATATTCCCCCGGCATTGCACCCGTCCAAGGCATTGCACCCCCAAAACCACCCACCCCCCCCCCCCCCACCACAAGGCAATGCACCCCGCCCCCAGCCTCATGGCCAATGGATGAAAACAATTAAACAATTAGAATTGCATTAATTTTTGTCAATTTCTGATGCAGAAAATTCCCAACAAAGAGTGAAAGAGTGTGGACATGGGTACGGATAACATACAGGAAATGTCATTTGTATGGAATATGGAATATGGAATAATCATCATAGACTTTATTTCATCATGGACTGATTTCATGGTCGTTTTGTGCATGCTTTGTTGAACTCATTTGTGAATGCTTTATAAATTTGTTCAATTTAAAGATTTGCTTACAAACACTTCTTTCATTTAGTTCAAATAGAGTGGTTCTTAATTGCGGGTGGATTCCGTGTTAAATCCTGCTACACGGAAAGTGAGACGTGTATGAGTCATGTACACAAATAGTTACACAAATAGCAGTTAAATCATGCTACACAGGGAAATAAAAACGTTAAAAGAAAAGATTTGGTTCACAGCAGAAAATTGAATTATTTTCATAACTCGAGAACGAAAAAAGATGTAAGTGCTTGAATTAGTGATATTGTGTGAGCAAAGTGTGGAAAAAAAGGAAGATGAGTGCTGACAGTGCTTAAATTTTTTACTGAAAAAGCTGAAAATAAGTATGATAAAAGCTGAAAATGCTGCAGATGTGCAGGGAATGTGTATAAAAAATGAAAAAGAAGTCTTGAAAGTTTGAAAGTTGTTCTATATGTGATATTTAAAAATTTCGCTGAAGGAGTTGAAATAAAGTGAGGAAAAAAGGGAAATAGGGAGATTAAAATCTGTAATGTTGGCAAAAATTTCGCCTAAAAGTGGTGAAATTATGCAAGATATTCTTTGACAACCACTAAACAAACTATTCAGGGGATAATCTAATCTGTTTCGGTCTAACTCAGCACGTTCCCCTGGATGGCAAGTAACTGAGGGGGGGGGGGGGGGGTTAGATTCCGAAGATGCAAGAAATGCGGTGAAAATTAAGCACATTTAGTTCGGGTCCGTTAGTGCCGCCACCCCCACATCCACCCCCCCTGAATTTATACACCTCTGAACGCAGAGCACGTGCGATTACATAATAAACCATCCCTAGTAAAGCAGGAATTGAAAACTTGCAAGGATCTTGCAAGATTATGAATTCACTTGGAAGATGATGCTATATATTTTTTCGAAACAGTAACTGAAAAACAAAAATTACTTCAGCTTGAGGAACCTCTACAGCAAAAACGTGCAATACCAATCTTGTCGAAATTGTTTAGTGAGAAACACAATATAAATGAAGTTTA
This sequence comes from Convolutriloba macropyga, assembly GCF_964194025.1. Taxonomy (NCBI): domain Eukaryota; kingdom Metazoa; phylum Xenacoelomorpha; order Acoela; family Convolutidae; genus Convolutriloba; species Convolutriloba macropyga. The sequence continues at coordinate 79,962,567 of NC_134471.1, read as the reverse complement.
TGAATTGATTCGCAATAGCAATTTGGAAGTAATTTTTGGTCCTTAATTGACACTAAAGTAAGTTTTGATTAAGCTGTTCAAATGCACGTAAGTTTCGAAACCGAAATACTATTTTTGGCGAAAAAATAAAGCACCCTCCCAAATGAATTCAAAAACTTGCAAGATTCCTTCAAGTTTTGAATTCTTGCTCAACCAAGGATTGCATATGGAATGCGCTGTTAGTGGGTGCAAACAAAATGCACCCACTAATCTGGGCGGCACTAACGGAAAAGATCAAATAGTTATATGGCGCAATCCTTACATGATTTTTGGGGCAAGCCTTGACCAGGGATTGTGCCTGAGATTCACACATAAAATGTAAGATTATAAAAGCATATGGGGGCGAGGAGCGGGAGCACAGAGCACGAAGTAAATCCGCTGAACCTACTCAGTTACGTTAGACAGTTAATGAAAAATATTTCAGTTTTTGAATTTGAAAAGTTTATGTGATCACACTAAATAAGTTTGGGAGGTCCATTTCAAGACAGTCGAAAAATCAATTCATGAGTCCATTTTACCAATGCAGATATGGAAATAGTATGTAAAACGCTATTTTCTATTAGTTTTCGTACCAGATTGAAAAAATTTGCACAGCAGAAAGTTTGTCATCCTCAAGACAATGGAACAGAGAAGCCTTAGTTTAAAAAACAAATGACTTTTTTGATTTCAAAAAAACAAAATACTTTCAATTTTTGGGTAAAAAATTTGTTCTGAGCTAACGCATATATTGTTAAAGCTACCAAGAAGTTTAGTTGAAAGGAAGTCAAAAGAGGCTTTCAATTAGTTCCGCCGACCATTTACAGTGTTCTTCCAACAAGAAGGGAACTGTGAAATTTTGTCAACGAAAATTTTGTTATCGATAAAACTGAAGATAGTCACATTATTCTAGAGAACAAAATAGATAGTGAAAATTGCTTAAACAGAGGTTGTCGAAATTTAGGGGAAAACAATGGGGGTAAAATAGATCGATCAGCTTCTTTCTGAAATGGAAGTAAAGGAGAAACTAAATTTCAGAACATTTACACCTAACCAATTGTACGAAGCCATTGATTTACTCGCGAATATCAATGCTCTTGACCCGTGAGTTTTTGATGTTTGGAATATTAAAGCTGCTAAGTTTTCAATAGGAAATCAATCGAAACTCTTCTTCTTGACTTGCATTTTAGAACCTTTTTCTCCGAAGGTTTACGATTTGCTTTGTCAGTCCTGTCTGCGGAAAAGAGACGCAAAGATATGCGACCTCACTATCTCTAATGCTTGCCAAACTTTTGAACGTCTTCCATTGAATCAATTGAATAAATAACATAGAGAAAGAATCAATGCGGAAGGGTACTTATCCTAGAGTTCAATGCAATACATCATCCACAGACGACGCTGTTTTCCATTTAGTTGAAGTCTTACACTATAATCAAGATTAAATTGAAAAATCAATCGCAGTCTTAATTGATGTTGCCAAAGCGTTCAATACATTCAATACAATATCTCATCAACTATTAGAAGAAATATTATTTGTTAACGGATAGTAAAATTTCGACCGTTTCTTACAGACAGGAATCTTTCCCACCATACCCCTCACCCGGCTTAGCTGTCAGAAAATCTATAGTCTCCGTCCCCCCCAATCATCGAAATTATACCATAATGTGGGGCTATAATTTCATTGGGGACTATAATAGGAAAAACCCACAGACAGAGAAACAATGAATGAAACTAGAGGTCATTTTCAGAATGGACTACAACAACCCACCACGGTGTTTCTCAAGGAAAGATTTTGCGTCTTCTCATTCTCCTGGGCTTTAGGGAAAAAATACAAGGAAACTTTAGAACCATTCATTTAGCGGATGATAAATGTTTCTAAGCGAAATAAATTTTCGAATTAAAGGAATGTGGGATATTTTCCGTTTGTGCCCCCCACAGTACGTTATGCTCCCCCCTGTTACAGAGCACGTGTCACTGCATGATAAAACAATATATAGAAACATGGTACGTGCATCTGGAGGTGCAAATAATATGGAAATCATACCATAATACTGTAGATGTTTAGGAATTGAGATGGATTTAAAGTTGAACTTTCAAATTCAACTCAAAAAAGTTCTCTCTAAATTATGGGTGGACATGTGATCCGTATTTGTTTTGTACCTCATCAAATACAACTTGGTGCATGGTTATTGTAGTTTTAACTCCTAGATCTCTCACATTTATTTTTTAGTGCAATATGTTTTCAAAATCTTACGAACTCATCAACAAAATGCAAAAATTGGCAAGTAAATTGGGAATCAAATTATGCTAAATGAGAAAGAAATTTAACTGTCAAGACACCTTTCAGTGAAATTTAATATTTTACCAGCAGAATTGCCAATCACTCAAATGAGAGTTTTTTTAAGAAAGGATAATTTTCGGAAAATGTATTTCGTACTGTTAACACTCTTCTGCGGGTCAATGTTTTTGGGATCTTTTCCGTTTATGCGCCGTTCGTTTTGCTCCCTCCCCAGTTACAAAGCATGTGCCATCACATAGTTAAATCAATATGAAAAATATGGCACGTGGATCGGGGGTGCAAATAATATGCACCCACTGAGCTGGTGGCACAAACGAAAAAGATCCTTTGTTAAAGATCAAAACAATTGATCATATTAAAAACCAGCCACAGTTCTTTACAATACAAGTTTTCTGAAATGGAATTTAAATTTTCTCTTGAATTTTGAAAATTAAAACCATTAAACATAATTGTAAAAAAATGGGATCTTTTCCGTTTGTGCCCTCCAGTACGTTATGCGCCCCCCCCCCCAGTTACAGAGCACGTGCCATTACATAGTAAATCATTATGTAATGATAATGCACATAAGTCTGAAGGTGCAAATAATAGGTAACCACTAACCTAGGGCGCCCAAACGGAAAAGATCCGAAATGTGCTCCTGGTGTTTTGGAGAAAAAGAAAGAGTACCTCAAATAAAACAAGCTGTCAATAAATGCTGATACAAACAACTTAATTTTATTTTCAGGACAAATTGATGACAATTTTTTGATGACTAAATATTGTTGAATAGTAGAGAAAAGCGAAGCGAAAGAACACTGTAGATGTTTTGAGATAAATTCAAAGTTGAACTTTCGAAGTCAATTCAAAAAAGTTCTCTCTAAGTTATCGGTGGACCTGTGATCACTTTTGGTTTTGTACCTCATCAAATACAACCTGGTGCATGGTTATCGCTCTTTTAACCCCTAGATCTCACATATCTTTGTTAGTGCAATATATTTTCAAAATCTTGCGAACACATTAACAAAATACATAAATCGGCAGTCAAATTGGGGAATCAAAATTTTATGCTAAATGAGTAAGAAATTTGAACGCTCAAGACAACTTTCAGTGAAATCTAATATTTACCAGCAGAATAGCCAAGCACTCAAATGAGTATTTTTTTAAGAAAGGATAATTTTTAGGAAAAAGCATTTCGTACTGTTAACACTCTCCTGCGGGGCGATGTTTTCGGGATCTTTTCCGTTTGCGCGCCTTTCGTTTTGCCCATCCCCCCCAGTTTCAGAGCACTTGCCATTACATAGTTAAAATAATATGAAAAATTTGACACGTGGATCGGGGGTGCAAATCATATGCACCCACTGAGCTGGGGACACAAACGGAAAAGTTCCTGTGTTCGTGAAAAAAAAAGATCAAAACAATTGATCATATTAAAAGCCAGCCACCGTTCTTTACAACAATAAAGCTTTCTGAAATGGAATTTAAATTTCCTCTTGAAATTCGAAAAGTAAAACCTCAAAACAAAAATGTAAAAAAATGGGATCTTTTCCGTTGGTGCCCCCCAGTGTTTTCTGCGCCCCCCAGTTACAGAGCACGTGCCATTAGATAGTAAATCATTATGTAAAAATAATTCACGTGCGTCTGGGGGGTGCAAATAATATGCGCCCTTTAAGCTGGGGGGGGGGGCAAACGGAAAAGATCCAAAAAATGATTCTGCAATTTTAAATGGTATCAATCGAAAGAAACATTAGCTACTTCAAAAGTTATTTTTATGTTAAACAGAATGCGGAACCCTTAATTTGGATTTTAAATATTGTAATGAAGAATATTGTAATGAAGAAATAAAATGTATATATTATACCTGACTTGTAATTTTTAACCGACTGTTAAATCTTTGATAGATAGATCTTTGCACGTGGTAATTTATGTCATCATTTTCTATTGAGTAAAGTTTTCATTGTTCATTTTGAGAGAAAGAGAGAACAAATGATGCCATCCTCTGGGAGGTCTAACTGAAGCAGAAAGTTATTTATCAGATTATAGAGACAGGTGAATGTAAGATGTACAGCTACTCGTACACTAAAGGAACTCAGGATGCAAATGTCCACAAAGTAAGCGCTTACTCTTTTTTTCCTTCCCATATAGAAATCCCCCCTCCAACCCCCTCCCCCCCCCCCCCACTTAGTGAGCTTAGTCATCATTAAAGTACAACCCCCATCTACTATTACCGAAAACAGGATCTTTTCCGTTTGTGCAACCCCGCCGGACCTTGCTCAAAGTGCGTTTCAGCAACCCCCCCCCCCCCCAGTACGTTATGCACCCCCAATTGCAGAGCACGTGTCATTACATAGTAATTCACTATGTAGAAGCTTGACATGTGCATCTGGGGGTTGCAAATAATATGACCCACTAAGCTGGGGGGGGGGGGCACAAACGGAAAAGATCCCGAAAACAAACCATTAAAAATAATAGGGGGCTACCATTTCGTAAGGGTGGATAACGTGAAACACCCTCAAAATAAGGGCTAAAGTTTTCTTTTTTTTGGGTCTTTCCCATTATAGCCCCCCATCTTAGTGGTCAGATAACCTATAGCCTCCCGCCCCCCAATCATGGTAAATATACCATAAGGGGGGCTATAATTTCAGGGGGGCTATAATGGGAAAGACCCATTTTTTTTTGGGGGGGGGTGTCTGCATAGTTAAATATTGTGTTCCGAACGTTCTACGAGAATTAGGATCTTTTCCGTTTGTGCTCCCCAGGTTAATGGGTGCCCCCCAGGCGCATGTGCAATATTTTCACACAATGATTACTACGCAATCGCATCTAAAGATCCGAGAAATATATATCTGACTTTTAACTTCCTATAAAATAGCAGTTGTTCAGAAACTAATCAAATGTGCAAATCTTTATAGAAGAACACTGAAACCTCACGACGATAATTATAAACACAAAGAGATTGTTCCACATCAAACAAAAAACATGTAGTATAAAGCGTGCACCTGGATGAAAAGACCTCTAAGATGGCTATTGAAAGGTATCAGGTCCGAAAACATCCTAAACGCTGTGTTCTTGAGAAAAAAATCGGATCTTTTCCGTTTGTTCCCCACCTCAGCTTAGTGGGTGCATATTATTTGCGCCCCCCGACGCAAGTGCAATATTTTTACAAGATGATTTACTATTTAGTGGCACGTGCTCTGTAACTGGGGGGGGGGGGTGGCATAACGTACTGGGGGGCACAAACGGAAAAGATCCCATTATTTTACACTTTTGTTTTATGGCTTTATTTTTTTAATGTATGGACAATACATTGCTGACAACTCCTAAGCCCGAAGGAATGACGTCATCTAGCGCATCGCATCTGGTTTTTTGTTCCAACTGGAAAAATCGGGTCTTTCCTATTAACTTTTAGCAAACTTTGGATTTCTTTCCCAATAACTCTGATACTTTTAGCAAGCTTTTTAAGTTATTACATAAAAACACTCCTTTTTAATATGCGGTGACTTGAATTTTGCTCAGGCTAATTGGAAAACCCTAATTAGCACAGACAATGATGAACAAGAGGTACTAGATCTGATAAAAAGTAACCTCCTAATGCAAGACATAGATTTTTCAAGACTGCTCGAAAAACATACTCGATGCTGTACTGTATAAAAACTGTCACGTTCATGCAAAAAAATTGAAGTTGTTGAGAAAATATACAATTTTTCTGATCATACTCCAACTGACAGTTGAGGTTCAGCATACTGAAAATAAACCACCTCTTGAGAATTTAGAAGTTTCGAAAACGCAAATGTTGATGAAATGTGTAAAACAAAATGATGAGAACCAAGACTTTTAATCCTGTATGCCATACATACATTAATCAATTGAGTTAATATCTATACCAATGTTTTGTAGACCTAAGAGACCTTAACCACACCTTGTAGAACACGATCAAGTTCTCCCACCGTGGATAACGGATAGCACTTCTAATCTTATGAACAGACTGCAAACACAACAGCAAGTACTTAGCATAAAGCTCACGAGCTACCGCAGAAGACAAATAAAGACTTTAAATCTTGTCATGACTGAAGATGCGGAGACAAATAGACTTCATTATTAAGAAAATCTTATGCGTACTATAGATACACAAATGGTTTTTTATGCTCTTGAAAAAATTGAACAAATCATGCAATCTCCCAAAACTACTTGTGCTTAAAACCAAAACAAGCAAACATGTCTATGACAAGATCAGTATGCTTAATGATGTCTTCCATCTGTCTTTTCACCCAAATTTTTACTCGATATCAGTAAAATTGAACCTGAAAACACACAGTTGACAAATTTTAGTGTATTAAAAAAATCGCTGCGTAATTTTCTTCTGACTATAGATCCTAGGAAGAGCTAGAGGTCCAGACGGCTTATCACCCGTGTTCTACCTGAAGTTACCTGAAAATTGCAGTCGTTTCCCCGAATTTCAAGAAAGGCGACAGAAGATCAGTTAAAAATTACAGACCAGTTTTTCTGATGAACATTATAAGTGAAAACTTCAAAAAATGTGTATACTATGCCCTCTATGAGCACTTTGTCACATAGTTAACGAGATATCGACACGGTTTCGTAAACAGAAGATCCGTACTGACAAATATGCTTGCCTTCCTGCAGAGGAAACTTTGAAAGCCTTGATAAAAATCAAAGGATGAAATTATTGCTTTCTACACAAATTTCTCGGAAACGTTTGGTAAGGTACCTCACCGTGAACTTCTAAAGAAAATTGTCAAATTGGGCATTGGTAGCTGTCTACTTCAAGTTTTGGGTGACAACCTGAAAAACAGAAAACAGCTTGGATGAGTCCACAATGTTAGCACAGAAACCGTTGATGTAACTAGTGGAGTGCCGCAGGGCTCCTTGCTGGGACCTCTGCTGTTCTCTGTTTTTAATAGTGACCTCCCTGATGTGCTGCGGTTCAGTAATCCCACATTTTTGCTGATGATTTGAAACTACTCAGCATTAACAGAGGGCATGATCAAATACAGGGCTGACTTAGATGCAATAAGCAACTGGATAACTGAAAACAAAATGGGTTTAGCAATGGACAGGTACAGCACGCTCTATTTTAGAGGATCTAAAAGAAATTGTTTTCCTCCAGAATGAAGCGCTGAACAGCAGTGATGTAGTGAAAAATTTGGGAATTAATATACATGAAAGCCTGTCGTCTGGAAAACACCTTGAGCATCAAGTTGAAAAAGCAATTAAGGTTCTCTATCTCCTTATAGAGTATAGAGAACCTTAATGAAACCTATATGAAACTTGGTCTCTACAAGTCCTAAAATTGAATAGTCCTAAAACGGTCTCTACAAGTTCCAAACTAGAACTGAAAAAGCGATAAACGAATTTATGTTTAGAACGGCTCGCATAGTCAGCAGACTCGCAAAAGAAATAAACCATGAAAATGTTTGGTCTGAGAAAAACAAATAAAACTAATCGGATCTCTCACGTTATAACCCCCGTGTAGTGGTCAGATAACCTATAGACTCTCCCCCTCAACCATGGTAAATATACCATAATGAGGGCTATCAATTCATGAGTGCTATAGTGTTGTTATTTTTGTTGATGTGGATTCTGGTGACTGACTCTCCCTTTCCGTGTTCGTTAAAATATCGTCCTCGCATTCCTGCACCTGTTACAATCACAGACGATTTGCCATCTGCAGTTATTTGTTTCTAAAAACATTTCATCGACAATTTTCCATATGATCTTTCAACTCTTCCCACATCTTACAGAAATACGATGTGAACTTATGTTCATGTCATTTGAGTGTCGAAAACTCATCAGACGTTAGGTTGATGTCCAAGACCCAAAACCTGCTGATCACATTATTTGGGGTTGCAGGTGGTTTGGGTTATGTTGGTGGAAGATTGTGTTGACCAAAACGCGCGTTCGTATGACCGTGTCATATAATCTGGAATAAATTCAGCCAGTACTACAGCCAAATGAAATTAAAACGCTTGAAGCTCTATGCAAAAGAACAATTTTTGGGTCGGTCCTATTATAGCCCCCCACCCCCCATCCCCCCGTTGAGAAGACTGAGATTTCTTGGTAAGTTTTGATTATTTCAAAATGTTACATACTTGTAGAATATTGATGAGAATTCTGTTGACAAATTTTTGGAGGGTAAAAAGTTTTTGACGGCTGGTTTCTTTTCAAATCGCCCACTGCCGATCGTTTTTATTGTTCGATCCACTGGACTAAGTCTGGTTTTCAGACCCGAAGTTTAAAAAATCGTAGTGTCTCTAACAGATACCGAACATCACTTAAGTTTAAAAACGACGATACCAATTCTCTCTTACGTTTAAAAACGATGATACGGAATCTCTCTTACAAAAAATATCGAACAAAACGACGCTGCCAACTAAAAAAAACTCAAGAATTTTAGTCGTTTTTGGCTAGAAAGAAATTATAGACAAATTCTTATGTTTAAAAATCAAAATTTTCTCCAATAGGGCCCACCCACGAAAATGTAGCCCAACGTTATGGAATAAATATCATGATGGGGGGGCTATACGTTATCTCATCTCAATGGGAAGTATCACAGTTTCGAAACAAAAATTTGGTCCACTTCTTCATTGCATATTTTCTTATAGTCGTATTTGTGGAATCAGATGCAGGAAACTATTGCAGTCTTGTCTTGCAATCTCAAAAATGTGTTTGCCTAATTTACTCTTAGAGCATCCGGTTTGGACATGTTTTGGGTCATTTCGGTTTTTGAAAGATTGGTGGGCGCAAATTATCTGCATCCCACCAGACACAATGATTTGCTTTGTAATGGCACGTGCTCAGTAACTGGGGGAGCAAACCGTGCTGGGGGAGGGGCACAAGGGAAAAGCTCTCATGTTTCTGTCAGACCTATTTCTTTTGTTTTAAAACTCTGTTTTGCAGCCACCAGCTTTTCCAGTATCAAAGTAGATTTTGGCGATACTAGCTATATATCTCTTATTTTATATGGCTTTTCTGTGCCTACTTCTAAGAAAAATTTATTTCACAATTTTGTCAGCTGTGTTGATCACTTGACCAAAAAATGACCAAGCTTGATCGATTTGAGTAATCATTAGTCTTGGTTTTGATGTTAACTCATGTTAACAAATTTGTTCTGAATGAAATAATTTCGCTGTGCTGATAAAATGGTTGATTTTATTGGTACTAAATCTTAAGTTTCTATAAGTTTAGACGAGCCATATAGGTTATTTGCGTTTATAATATTTCTAATTGATTGATCACAAGGACACGATAAATTATTACTTAGAAATTAGAGTTTTTTATTTTTATTTTTCGAATTAGATTTTCTCAAAATCTATATAAATAAGAACAGGACTGAATACAAAATTACAAAGCTTGAGACGTTTTTTTAAAACTTATAATACTTTTATACTAAAAAAAAAATTTTTTTGTGGCAAGCTTGACATTCGTTAACGATTCTTGTGCTAAGTGCAGCTCATACTGATACGTTATCTGAGCTATCTCTCTCAATCGATTACCTCGCAGAATTGAAATGAAATTTGTTTTAAAAGATTTTATTTTAACTGAGAGGGACTATGAGAAGAATTTTCTCGGAACAGTTAAACAACTAATGCGTTTTTGTGGACTCATGATTTGTTATATTGAGCTTATGTTTCGAGTTAACGGTCTCATGATTCGAACTAGTGCGATTTAGTCAGTACCCAGGTTGAGGTCCCAGACGGAAAGTCGATATGTCCAGACCCAGATGAACGCACGACGGGGGTGTCGTGCGTTCAAATTTACATGGTCTGGAAACAAGGAAAAACGCACGAATAGTCTGGTGAACGCACGAAAGTCTGATCATGAACGCAGGAAAGTCTGGACATGAACGCACGAAAGTCTGGTGAACGCACGAAAGTCTGGACATGAACGCACGAAAGTCTGGTGAACGCACAAAAGTCTGGACATGAACGCACGAAGGTCTGGTGAACGCACGAAAGTCTGGACATAGGCACTTTCCGTCTGGGACGGTCTGGACATAGGCACTTTCCGTCTGGGACGGTCTGGACAGTATCCTTACTTTCCGTCTGGGACCTCAACCTGGGTAGTATCCTGACTCGACATTACGCGCTTATGTTTCGAAATAAAGCGACAAAAAGCATAGTCAAGACCGTGTAACATCTGGGAGGCTACAGCCCAGCAAAAAATTGTCGACTCTTTTTTTTCGACCACCTCACCCAGGGTTGTGATCACAAATTTGACGACTTTAGGAAAAACAATCGCAAAAAAATCACTCAAGAATTCATGTAACCAATAAAAGAGTTTAATCCTTGTGCAACTAACCTGAAATGATTCATACAGCTGGAACATATCATTGAGCTAATGTGTGTTTTTATTAGATTCGTAGGATGAGTAGGAGTAGTGACAATCTTTCTTCGATGCAACAACAGAATTCAGGCAGCACCAACAACAATGACAATGTTACAGTTGCAACTGAAGGAATCTCTTCACACTCTCACTCTAAGTTCAAATCATCAGCAGTTAACATTCCTCACTACTCACAGCTACTAGCCAAAAGGTCAGTCATAAAACAGATAGAAGCATTTTTTTCAAAGTTTTTCAAATTAAACAAAATTATGGACAAAAGGCGCCGAAAAGCGAAGAAAATCAAAAAATGCTGCTGAAAGTGACTGTTGCTGTTCATAAAGTGAGCATAAACTGCGTGTATATGAGAGACAGAACTAGTTTCAGTAAAAAAGAGCCGAAAAAAGAGAGCGGGCAGAAGAATACATATGCCGATAGGGTGATACTCGGCACCCAATCAGCACATGCAATCTTCCTCGGTTTTCGGAGCCTACCCGACTAATCATGTTGTTCTATTTTTAGATGACACAGTAAGCTTATTCATTTTCCTTTTTCAATTTTTAGCAAAACATATAGCGTCATAATTCCCCACACTTTTTTCAGCTGCCGTATTGTTCCCTTTTGAGTGCGCGTTTGTGTTTGTTGTGTGTATGAGTGTATGCGTGCGTGAGTATGTGTGTTTGCTAAAATAACTTCCTGTTTGTTAGAGCAAGCACATTAATTTGTCATAGCTCTTAATATCAACACGCTTTATCCTCACGTACAAAAAACAGTATTTTTGCCTCAATAATTTTAATCATTCTAAACAGTTAAATCTATTCCTAACTTATTCAACCTACGTATTCGAAAAAGGCTGCCTGTTTTCTAAAAAAAATTATCAAAAAAGTTATCAAAAAAGTTACTAAAAATATGTACCCCCCTCCATCAACCCTAACCACCCATCCACACACCCACACACCAACCCACACACACACACACCCACACCCATACACACACACACACAAGCGCACACACCACACATTCACGCGTTTATACGCAACAACTGGCTGATACATGCACACAGTCAGCGTTTCTTATATTTGCAGAAAAAATTACATTTTGTAAAATAATTTTCACAAAATGTAAAAAAATTGTTTTTACAAATTGTAAAAACTGCTTTTCTTCAAGAGTATTTCAAATTCTAAAAACAATCAGTTTATCTCACAAAATGTAAAATTTTTACAAATTATTAAAATTTTTTTACAAATTGAAAAAAATATAGTTCTCAAAAATTATTTTAAATTCTGAAAACAAACAGTACATTTTACAATTTTTTTTACAAATTGTAAAACTTTCATCGTTCAATGGAATCTTTCAAAAACGAAAAAATGCACAATTTTTACAATTTAAACCAAAAGCTTTTTTAATATATTGCGATATTGTTGGAAATTCGCTGGTGTACCATAACGGTCATGAAGCGCTCGATGAAAAAAGTTGCGCAAAGGTAATAGAGGCGCTAGCGAAAAAGTATACTGACATCAAATTTGTGGTGATGCACGCGCAGTGGAGAAAAAGTCTCAAGTTGGGTCATAATGAAGAAATTGGTTATTTTAATAACATTATGCATAGAACAAGTTGCATTATTGACGTTAAAATTCGAATAAGCGCCAAATTCACGCGAATTATTGACGAGGAGACGGGACGGAAGGAGTCAAACCTGAATGTTCACCCCAGCCGTCAAACAGTGTGCTTCAATGTTGGTATTCTTATTAGGAAGGCAAAGTGACGTTAGTAATATTTTAATTTGTTTTTTTTTCTAAAATGAGTTGTTTCTAAAATTAGAACAATTTCATTGTCAGGTAAGTTCCGAAAACCGAGGAAGAATGCATGTGCTGATTGGGTGCCGAGTATCACCCTATCGGCATATGTATTCTTCTGCGGACGTTAAAAGCGCTGAGACCTGACATATTCCAAAATGAGCCAAAAAAGTAAATTGTATTAATTTTCTTACGTTGTTAGTTAATTAATACGAATATTTGTTTGGGTAAATTGATCTCATGTTCGTTTATGATAGCTCCAGGTCCATATCAAGGTTGAAAAAATTTTCGGATCTTTTCCGTTTGTGCCCCCCAAGCTTAGTGGGTGCATATTATCCGCACCCCCAGACGCACATGTTAAGCTTCTACATAGTGAATTACTCTGTAATGGCACGTGCTCTGCATTTGAGGGTGCATAACGTACGGGGGGGCATAAACGGAAACAATCCAAATTTTCTCGTTTCGCGCGCAATAGACTTTTGAACCAATAGGGTTAAGAAATAGCACGCTATGCCTGGAAGTAGTTTCAGTAGTAGTGAAATTGCCGGTATTTTAACGGGGCGGGGGACCTGTCCCCCCCCCCCCCCGTTAAAATACCGGCATGGCCTTTTTTAGGTCCCCTTTTCGAAAACGTGTAAAATTTCTCGAAAATTTTGTTTCTCGAGGTTGGGAAAGACTTGTAATTTTTTTGAGAGTTTGGTATTGTGAGAGTGGTGGAACTTGTAAAATTTTTGGAAAAACAATTTTCGTGGGGTGAATGAGTGAAACTTGTAAAATTTTTCGAAAATTTTTCGAAAATTTTTCGAAAATTTTATTTTTCGTGGTTGACAAGACTTGTAATTTTTTGTAAAATTGGTGTTGTGAGAGTGTTGGGACTTGTAAAATTTTTGGAAAAAAGTTGGTGTGGTGAATGAGTGAAACTTGTAAATTTTTCGAAAATTTTGAAATTTTTTTAAAAACTCTGAATCCTTTTTCTAGTCTAATGAGACTAATGAAGGACTGAAAAGCGAAATTGACTAACCTGATGCAATACTGAGGTGAGGGAAGAAAAAAGATAGTTTAAAATTGATATTTTTCTGTTCCAATGTAAGAAATTTAATAGTTTTGCGAGTCTGAGACCGCACAAGTGGTATTAATTTTTTGGGTTTTATTGCCCATATGTTTGAATTAATAAGCAAGTGTGAAGAAATGAAATTGGAAGTTTGTTGAATTTCAAGCCTGGAGAAAAGTTTTAAGTAGAGTTTCGAACTGAAAATAGCGCATGAGAATGAATAGGGGACAAAATATCGTGAAAATTGACTGAAAAATAGAAGAAATTGGAGTTTAAAATTTGTCTGAAAATTGGTTAAAAAAGTGATTTTATCGCTTCATTACTGTATCGGGAAATGCTTGATACGGGGGTCAATTGAATTTTGGTGAAATTGCGGGTTGAAAATAGTTTGAATGGAGCACTTAAGGTGTATTTTTGAAGCCATTTTGCGTCAAAAACAGACAAAATTTTGAAAAAAAGTGCAAAAATTGCTGTTTTTTGGTAGTAAAAAGTTAAAAAAAATTGTTTTTCGCCGCCAATAAGCATTTTTATACAATTTAAAAACTGTTAAAATATGGTACGAGAAATACTGTCAAGGAATCGGGTTTATATTAAATATTATATAGTGGTAACTTGTAACTACATTTTTTGTATTTTTTGATGAAAAAAGGCCAAAAATGTGCAGAAATTGTTAATTTTTGAGGTAAGAATGTAGAATGAAATGTTCTATGCTAGTTATAAGGGAGTGGGCAACAAAGTTTTGTAAGGTGAAAGTTTGCTCGAACAATTAATAAAGAGTAATTGGGTGTTGTTTGCATGTTTCTTTTTGTTAACTTTTTGTTGTTTTTCGGCATTTTTTGACAAAAAAGTGAAAAAATCGATGTTTCTTGGGCGATCAATGTAGAATAAATTAATGGTTCTTAGTTGAAACGCAATTTGCAATGAAATTTTGGCATTTAATAGCTTGGTGAAACAAATGATAGTGATTAATTGGGTGCTGAATATATGTTTTTTGTTACTTTTTATGTTTTTTAGTTAAAACTATCACTATTTTGCGAACCAAATGTTATGAAAGAACAGTCGGCTAAAATAGCTGACGTCCAATTGTACAGTATTCAGTGTACAAGGTCACTTTAATTATTTGTACTGAAATTGTGGAAAAAAAGTGTGAGAGATTAAGAACAAAAAGGGCATGATTTGGGCAATTTTGCCGGCGATTAACACATTTATGTATCTACGAAGACTTCTTTGAAGTGTTCATGTATGACTTCACAACATGGTAGACAAAACTTGGGTGTGGCAACCATAAAACTAGGCTGAGTTTGAGTTTGAGTTCTATTTTTAGCTTATCTGTTCAATCGACCTTGTAAAGCCAAAGTGAGGAAAAGTGGTCTTAAATAGTTTTATTGGTATTTCATTTTCTTTAGGATTCAATTCAAAGCAAGCCGTGCTTCCTAAATTTCTCTTACTGCGTGTTGATTCCAATAAGATTGTGTTTCTTGTCACCAACGGAAACAAAGTTATTTTTGCTAAAATTTGATACTTGAAATGAGCTGAATGATCTGAGAAGTCAATTATAAAATAGTCAAAATTTATAAAGTCAGCTTCACAGAAGAATGTCACACACATAACAAACAATATCAACAAAGGAATAAGTTTGATTTAGTTTTCATAATTGAGATCGATTCTTCGTTTCTTTGGTGCAAAACACTTGCTCACGGGTGGAGTCGCAAGGCTTCCACTGCTCGAAACAACATCTGGTTTGTTTTCGGGTTTGTTTTCAGGTGTACAGGCAATTGTATCTTGAACCATGGCAGGTGTTGGTGGTTCGCTAAAAGTTTCTGGGCTCTCAATATCTGGTATCATTTTCCAAATGCTTTCAAACAGTTCAAGATCTCTCCAGTAACCTTCTTGATTTTCATACAGCGGGATTTCTTTCACGTCATAATCGTAAAAAATTTTTCGTACTCCATCGTCCAATGTGTCTGGGTCAAATACAAACTCTCTGACATAAGAAGTTACAAAATCCAACAAGTATTGAGCTCCTTTCATAAAGCCTTTCTCAAATCGAAATGACTGAATAAAATCGAAAATCACAATAGGCATAGCCATGTGATTTACTGTAACCCAGTCATCTAACTGAAGTCCATCTACAATGATAACAGTTTGCTTTCTGTAAGTCTCGTAAGCAATTGTTCGGCTGTCAGGCGTCGATTCCGCCTTTAGAATGATGGCTAGAGGAGACATTAGAATTAATTTCTTTGGTTGTGGTGGAATTTTGGTAATCGAATTGAACAATTGGAATCTGTTGTCAAAATCCAGGAACAGTTCTGCTAAATAAAAATTTGAATTGAGCAAATGAAAGTGGAAGCGAAATTTAGGAACTGAAGAGTTCAGTTATAATATTGATTTAATGCGTGATCAATCAATTCCTTCCGTTTTGTTGTAAAAGGTTTCTCAAATAGCTATTACACACAAATTCATTACACTCAAATCCTGGGGTTTTAAGTGAAGCTTAGTATACTATTCAGTTTAACCTTTCTAATCTTTCCGTGTTAGCTATGTTGCATGTACACACCTAATTTTATTACTTTCTTATCTAGAGCAATTAATCAAAGCAGTATGTTGTTCAAATGCCAAACAGCGTTCATATGGGCATATGGGTAACGCTATGTAGATCAAAGGATATATAAGGCTTTAGGGTTTGTCTGGGTTTTAACATGTGTTCTCGCAATAAATTCCATTTTTAGATAGGACGAAATCACTTCAACATACACTTAACGAAGTTTTGTTAAACTCCCGGGTTCATTATGCTTTGGATCAAAACTTGACCTCTCTGATTTTACGCTACCTTTTGTGCCTGCAGACCGCTCGAACGTATTTAATACTTTCTTATCAATGGTAATCAACAGTACAACGTATTGTTATCATTATATGTGTACATTTTGTGTGTATGTGTATCTGTGTCTATGTGTGGTTATTAGTGTATTATATGAAATATTTATGAGAACACAAACAAACTAACACCAGCAGGAAATTCTTTTATTGCTTCCTTATCTTGAAACGGTTTCAAAGGAATTTGCTTTTGTATGATCAAGGTTAAGTTTGTGATTAATAAATCAAATCCCTTTTTGTCTGTTTGTAATATATTGTTTTTCCAACCCAATGATCAGAACTCCATTTTTTGTTTATTTCCAATCATTTTAATGCGCAGCCAGACTATCGAAAAGAAGGTATGCGTCTTGAAACACTAATTGTATGCAGAAACTGTTCGAACAAAATTCACGAAAATTATTTATCGGTTTCATCAAAATACCCAAACAACAGTGTAAGTTTAAACTATTTTCTGGCTACAAGTGAATATTTTAGTGAAATCGAAGGTTTTGATTTTGATATAGCGCTAAAATTGAGGCCCTATGGTGGTATTATCGGCATAGATAATTCTTCAGTAGATAAATACTTGAAAATCTCAAAAGTTTTACGATTGCACGCTATTGTACACGACGCAGGTGGTTTCATATACGAAATATATAACCAAGGACCTGGTTACTCTTATATGTTTCCGTGGAAAAGCAGCAACTGTTTTAGCGGACATTTGTCGGGAATATTGTTTTGCTTATATATAAAGGTTTTTCATCCTTCAATTTTTCATTTATTGGAATGCTGAGCAGCAAAACAGTTGTGTTAGACGTTGAAGGGTTAAAAAACTTGGTGCTTGCACCGAGGTCTATCTCGACTGCGTGCCATTTTTACCTCCAACAAGTTTTAGTGAGTTAACAACTAAACAAAAGCAATCTTTCAGTTGGTTGACTAGAAATTTACACGGCATTGAATGGGACACAGGAAACTATCCCTATATTTATCTTACACAAATAATTCAAAGCGTTCGTTTGAGGAATCCAGGTGCAATATTTTACGCTAAGGGAGAGGAAAAAGTAAAATTTTTGTCAGTTTTGCTTGAGTGCCCTATCATTGTTCTGAATTCACTAACGTGTCCATCGATATCGGTAAACTATTTTACACAAAACTGTCAACATCATTCAAGGGGCAAAAACAATTTCAACAAACATTGTGCAAAAGAAAAATCCATTTTCTATTTCAACTGGTTAACAAATGAGAGAGGAATTGACGAAAGTGGAAGCACCCTTGTCACCGAGTTCAACAATTTGCGCTTTGATTAAAAGGGACGGGAATCTGAGTCTTTCAATTTCCAAAGACGAAACTATAAAAACCGGAAACCAGTTTTTACAGAGAAAAGTTAAACTGTTGCTGACTGAGGACGAAATTCGCTCATCTACTCATTTAGTATACTATATTGAACCTTTTCTTCAGTGGAGAAAGCAAAATGTCAAAAACTCAACCCAAAGTCTGTCCTCCGAGACTCTTACTGATGTCGAAACACCCGGTTGGTGAAGAAATAGACAAGAACGATCCTTCGCTGCCAACGGAGATTCAACACTTGGTGAGGGAAGAAAGAGTACACAAAATTGTTCATTATGACAAAACTGAGAGACTCCCGGAGTGCTTTATGGTTCATATGAAAGACTTTCTAACTGAGTTCAATTGATATGAATTGTTTTATGTAGAGTGACTTTTTCTCAATACATTTTTTAAAAAAAAATTATTTTGTCTTGAGATGGAGGGAGTAACAGTTGATCAAGTTGACGCTGTTGTTGAAAAAAGTTTTTTTGAAAAAGAAAGTAGCAGCAAATCTTCGATAAAATTTTGTAATCAAACAACGTTGCCACGGTCAGAAGTTGTATTTTTCGTTCAAATGTTTGTTATTTTACTGCTGATATCACTTTGTATTGTTAAATTAACCATTTTAAAACCAAATTGTGAAGAAACTTCAGTTTGGATATCAATTTTGTCAAGTTTAGTTGGATACATTTTACCAAATCCAAGACTATGAATAAAAATATATCTACGCAAGAAAGGGTCTTCATGGCCGTTGTAGGGCCTTCAGGTTGTGGCAAAACAGAGTTTGTTTTCAAAATGTTGATTGGAAACACATTTTACCCAAAATTCATCAACATTATTTTTTTATACAGAGAAAGGCAACAAATATACATCAAAATGGAGAAAACACTTGGTGTTATGTTTAAAAAGTACGCCAATTTAGAATTTTTGAACAGCATTGCAAACTGTCTTCTGATAATAGACGACTCGTGCGAAGAAATTTACAATGACAAAGAATTTGTTAAATTGGCCACTGCAGGGCGTCACAAAAACATAAATGTTATTTATATCAAGCACAACCTTTACCAACAGAGCAAGTGGTCTCGTACAATAGACTTGAACACGACACACATCATTTTGTTCAAATCAGCCCGCGATATTCAACAAGTCGAATTTTTAGGTAAACAGTTGAACCTCGTTAAAATTTTAAAACACTACTATCAATTGGCAACGAAAGAACCGTTTGGGCTTTTGCTTATCGATCTTGATCCAAAAACTTCTGATTGTTTACGATACTGTTCAAATATTACTGAGCCAGGTCCATCAATTTTCTATCTTCCATCTGATAAAGCAGAAACAACTCCTCTAAACAATGAAAGAGAAAAAATTATCTATACTGAAGCAAATGGTGCTTTTGCAGCCAAAACAGTAAAGGAAATATTTGCGTAGTTGTGATAGTGATGCTATACTGGTTCTGTGTGAATGTCTTCACATTGTTTTACTGGGCCATGTTAGAGTGAAAGTAAGAGACTTAGAAAATTACAGACATATATTTGAAAGCGTTCTCAAGAAAAAGTCATCAATGGATAAACGGTGAGCACTTTTACTAACAAAAACCGGTTTCGAACTAATTCAACTCATTATTAAATTTTGTTTCATCCATTTGAGTTAAGCAATGTCAGCTGCTGAAGAATTTATTTTGATTCTCAAAAATCAGTTTATAAAGGAGCAACCATAATCCTTACAAATTCTAAATGATCCCAGAGTTCAGCATAGAGGTGCTCAATTTTCGTTTTTGAACCGTATGCGACCAAATGAAAACACTGACAAAGAGAACCAAACCAACACTGACAAAGAGAACCGCGGCAGGAGTAAATGTCCCTATTTTTTCTATGATTTGCAGCAACCAACTAAAAAAATAAATAATCCAGATTATTTCAAGATTTTAGAGGCTTTAAACATTAAAGAAGACTTGGTGATTAACAGTAATGCTAAAATTGCGATCCGGAAAAGAACTCAAAGAGTTACCAAACTTTTGCGCCAAAAAGAATCAAGCACAAAGAAACCAGCCAATTACTTACAGAGGAATCCTCAGAAGCCGGAAGTGGTTTCGAAACCTCAAAGGAAGACAGAACTCAGCAAGAGGAGAAGGACTGGGAGTCTTTCGACGAATGAGAAAAAATTGCTTGAGTTAAAATATACGAAAGGTCCCGCAGCATACGGAACCATAAAAAATTTACAAAACAGCACAAAATTGAAACCAAGTAAAGTGAAATTGTTTCTAGAGGGTAAAAATGCCCACACAAAGCATAAGAAATGTAGAAGAAAATTTCCAACACTGAAAGCTATTGCTTATGACATAAACGAAATTTGGTCGCTAGACTTGGCTTATGTGGATAAATTAGCAAAAGAGAACAAAGATGTAAAATATTTGTTGGTTGCGGTGGACTGTCTCTCACGTTATCTACGAGTTGAACCCTTAAAATCAAAGTACGCCACAACTACAGCAGATGCGTTTAAGAAAATGATAAAGAATAAGCGACCTAAAAAAGTGTGGGTAGATGCTGGTTCAGAATTTAAGGGCTCATTCAGCACTCTTTGTCAGAAAAATGATATTGAAATTTACAAAACTTTCAGCGAGAAAAAATCAGCATTTGCGGAGAGAAATATACGTTCGCTCAAAAATTTGATATACAAGTATTTAGAGGACAATTGGACATACTCGTATATTAATCAATTGCAGAGCTTTGTACAAACCATTAACTCTAGAGTCAACAGAGTAACGAAATTGGCGCCGAATAAAGTGACAAAGAAAGACGTTCCTTACTTGATATCATTAATTTTTGGGGATTCAGCAAAACTAGTTCGCCGACCAAAGTTTTACGTTGGGGACTTTGTGCGAATATCAAAAGCGGATCTTCCTTTTAGAAAAGGATACAAGCAAACATTTACCAACGAAGTTTTTGAGATTTACGATATACCTACAACAAATCCCCCTACTTATAGTCTCATTGACGCATCCCAAGAGCCAGTCAAAGGAAAATTTTATGAATTAGAGTTGGTCAAAGTTAGAGACAACAGTAGTGAAATAACAAAACATGAATGAATTCACCGTTCACTTAGTTTCATCAGCCTCTATGAATATTTTTCCTCAAAACACCTTGTCTTCTTTCAAAAACTATTTCAATGAAGAAATTAATTTGGAAGGGGATTGGCGAGTTGCTCTAAGTGAAATTATCTTCCCAGCAAAAATAAATCAAGTGAAGAAAAGTGATTTGAAGATATTTTCCTCTGAAGGCCTTAAGTTTTATGATAAAAGTATTCCATTTGATGCTGTCTCCAGACCATACGGAGGAGAACGAGCTATTATTGGAACTGGTTCTTATGAAAACCGTGACCATCTTTTGAGATACTTAAAAACAGCTACCGGACTGCCTCATTTTGACTTTCAATTTATCAAAATCAATGGAGTTTTGTTCCCCTTTTTTGGTAAAAACGAAGGAATTACTTTTCCGGATAACGAAATTCCAAGCATCCTAAATTTCAACGGTATTCATGATGGGTCTGGTTATCATATTGGTTACAAGATGTTGGATACTTTTGAAAATCTGACCATGGCTGATGACGAAGAAAAAATTTTGTTGGCGATTATCCTTTTGATTTGTCTGCAGGGAAGCAATTGATTTTTATTTATGTTAACATAATTGAGCATCAATACGTAGGTGATACTAAAACTCCTCTTATTCGAGTAATTGATTCAAAACAACGCTTGAAAACAGGTAGCCCCTGCGAAATAGAGCCAACACACAGAAATGTTTTCAGTTACTTGGAATACAAAAAGTTACTATCAAAAAATTTTCAGTCAATTGAAATTCAATTTCGGACAGAAACTGGACAATTAGTTCCATTCGCTGGAACAGGAAAGGTTATTTTGACTTTAAATTTTAAAAAATTCGATTAAATGGAAGCCTACTATCAACAGCAATCGGTATCACCGTACTTTTCAGGACACTATCGCCAACGAGGAAGTGGTTTTGGAGCTTTAGCAGCAGGTATTGGTAGAGCCGCATTACCGATTGCAAGAACGTTTCTTTGGCCTGTAGCCAAAAAGATTGGACGTGAATTAATTGTTCAAGCAGCGCCTGAGCTGGTAGAGGTTGTTACAAAGAAAAAGTCTCCAAAACAAGCATTAAAATCGACTGTGCAAAAAACTGTAAGGAAACAAGTGGGCGGATCAAAAACAGGAAGAATGCGTAAATTAAAAACTAACGGTGAAAAGCCAAAACAAGGCATTCGTAAGAAGAAGCCTTTGACGAGAAGTCGGTCAAATTTCTTTTCTAAAGTTCAAAATGATTACTAATTTACTGCCAGCAGAGGCAACACACACCACACTTGATTTATTTGAAAAACAGCCTCTGCTTATTACTTTTGATAATGCTTTTACTCAAAAAGTCGGACCTTCCTACTCCCCGGACGGTCCAATGCTTGAGTTTGAAGTTTTGGGCGATAGGAACAATTTCATAGATTTACAAAAACTTCTCCTTGAAATTAAATGCAAAATCTCCCGAAACAATGACGGCGATTTAAGAACAGGAACTGATGCTACAAATACAGACGCGCCACACTTTAGCAACAACGCATTACATTCTTTATTTTCAGAATGCACTGTATCTGCTAACGGTGTTAAAATTTCCAACACGAACGGAAACTATGCGCACAAAGCATTCATTGAAACAGAATTCTCTTCAGGAAAAACTGCAAAAAACTTATGGCTAGTTTGCCAGGGATATTATTACGAAAATGAGCCAGCTAAAATTGATGGTACCGACGGCCGCGCGGCCGACGTAGCGGCCAGAAAAACTCTTGTTGCTAATTCCCAGGAAATCTATTTTATTGGAAAGCCGGCGAGTGATATTTTAAACTTGTGATAAACACCTCCTTAGTGGTGCTACTCTGCGAATTTCATTTAGAATGTCTACAAATGATTTTGCTGTAATTTCAGAGTCAAACAAACATTACAAAGTTAAAATAATTGAAGCTAATCTCTACGTTAGAAAAATGACAATAGCGGATCATGTTTTGACGGCAATTGAAAAAAACTCTACTAAAAAACACCTGCCGTGTATCACTATACAGAAGTATTGCCACGAACTTTTTTAGCTACAACTGGAATAAGAAGTTGGAACCATGAGGATATTTTCTCGAAAGAACCTGTACGACGTATGATCCTTGCAATGGCAACAAATCAAGCATACCTCGGAACTAATCGCACTAAACTTTTTCACTACCATAAATTCAATTTGAGCCAAATTGTTGTTTATAGAAATGGTCAACCTATTGTTGGAACTCCGGTCTCCACAACTTTTAACCATCGCATTTACTTCAATACTCTGGAAGCCTTGGATTTTCTCGACAAAGGTGGGCATGGCATAACTCTGGACAATTATTCCAATCACTTTATGCTAGCTTTTGATTTAACTTCAACGCAAGAGGCTTCGCATGATTTCATTCATCCAGAACTTACAAATTGCTCAATTTCGGTTCAACTTACATTTGAAGGAGCATTGGCGGCCAACGTAGAAGTTTTATTTCTGGGCGAAAGAAGTTCAACGTTTTATGTTAATTCGGAACGAAAGGTGACAAAAAATTCAAATATCACCTACCCCACCGATGGATAGTGATGAAATACGCTATTTGTTGGGAAAATGTATTCATTTAATATATTGTTTTTACGGAGTTTTTGCAGCGGACAATTTCCCAAAACTAACAAGAGAAGGCTTTATTATAGTTAATGCTTCACCAGCGCAATATGAAGGAAGTCATTGGATGGTTATTTTGTTTCACGAAAACAAAGTTTATTTGGCTGACCCGCTTGGAATCCCGATACAAAACTACCAAATATTGTATTCCCGTCTGGTACAGTTTTACAATGAAGTAACTCAAGTACTCAAACTTAAGGCAGTTCAAAATCAAAACTCTGTGGACTTTTTTGCATCTATATTGCCCACGTGATGTTCGGTTACGAATATCCTTTGTTGTTGAATATGAACGATACTGATTTGTTACGCTTTGCTAATCATATGCTCTAACATTTTTAATTAACGTTTTTTTGATCAATTCTTTCCTCAAAGACAAAAAAGAACACAGTTATTTATTAGAAGATTTCGATTCCATATTAAAATTTAAAAAAATCAAACCATTGTCAACACGCAAACAAACACAGCCACTACTTAATATATCAAGTATTTTGGAAAGCTCACCGTATAGACCACCATTATAAATACTATAGAATCTATCAATCGTACAATTAGGCAAAAAGTCAGTTTGAGTTTGAACACTATTAGTAAAAACACAATCAACGTTAGGTAGTTTTCGCTTAGAGTTTGCAAAGTTCATTTGGTGTTGCTCGTTGTAGTTCACCGCTTCGTCCATTTTCTTCATTATTTCTCCACGAAAAATTGTATTTGCTGAGTTAGTTTTAATAAGTAGTTTGAAACAGGTGAAGAGACAAGGTATAATGAATGGTTTGGATGCTGAAGACTTGAAAGAATCAGGAAGTTGATCATTGGCGGCAATAACATGATAATGAAATCCAGGTACTTTACAAAAATCGTCATTCAAATGCAAGCTGTAGGCAAAGTTCTTTGTTACTGTATGGTCAAATATAGGCTCGCTTTTACATATAAAGTAACGATATTGTTTGGCAAACTGGCGAAAATATTCCGGTGTGCGCTCAACCATTGCCTCCACCATTTTGCTAATTAATTTTCTTTGTCACTTTCACTTGCTTTATTTGTAATTTTTTGTCGTGATTTTTTTGCTCTTCCACTTTCGCACTGAGTCGATTCTTCGAGATCACTTTCACAACCAGATCGTTGCTTTCGTTTATTTTTCTTTGCAGTTCCTCGAGACGATAGATCTTGAATCGTTTTTATTTTCTGGCCGAGAAGATCGAATTCAGCAGCTGACAGAGTTATTCTTTGGTTAAAACGAAATTCCCCGGAATCTTTTTTGGAGAGTCGTAGAGTAATATATGTTCCCGTTGTTTCGTATGTTTTCACTGAAACAACAACAATTCGTTTGCTAGAGCACGAATTTTGCGTGGTAAAAGTCACTATTATCGTTAAAGGAAAGTTTTTCAGTCATAACTTTGTTTCCGTTGTGGACAAGAAATACAATCTTATTGGAATCAACACGCAGTAAGAGAAATTTAGGAAGCACGGCTTGCTTTGAATTGAATCCTAAAGAAAATGAAATACCAATAAAACTATTTAAGACCACTTTTCCTCACTTTGGCTTTACAAGGTCGATTGAACAGATAAGCTAAAAATAGAACTCAAACTCAAACTCAGCCTAGTTTTATGGTTGCCACACCCAAGTTTTGTCTACCATGTTGTGAAGTCATACATGAACGCTTCAAAGAAGTCTTCGTAGATACATAAATGTGTTAATCGCCGGCAAAATTGCCCAACTACTGCCCTTTTTGTTCTTAATCTCTCACACTTTTTTATCCAGAATTTCAGTACAAATAATTAAAGTGACCTTGTACACTGAATACTGTACAATTGGACGTCAGCTATTTTAGCCGACTGTTCTTTCATAACAGTTGGTTCGCAAAATAGTGATAGTTTTAACTAAAAAAAAAGTAACAAAAAAACATATATTCAGCACCCAATTAATCACTATCATTTGTTTCACCAAGCTATTAAATGACAAAATTTCATTGCAAATTGCGTTTCAACTAAGAACCATTAATTTATTCTACATTGATCGCCCAAGAAAAATCGATTTTTTCACTTTTTGTCAAAAAATGCCGAAAAACAACAAAAATTTAACAAAAAGAAACATGCAAACAACACCCAATTACTCTTTATTAATTGGTCGAGCAAACTTTCACCTTATAAAACTTTGTTGCCCACTCCCTTATAACTAGCATAGAACATTTCATTCTACATTCTTACCTCAAAAATTAACAATTTCTGCACATTTTTGGCCTTTTTGCATCAAAAAATACAAAAAATGTAGTTACAAGTTACCACTAAATAATATTTAATATAAACCCGATTCCTTGACAGTATTTCTCGTACCAAATTTTAACAGTTTTTAAATTGTGTAAAAATGCTTATTGGCGGCGAAAAACAATTTTTTTTACTTTTTACTACCAAAAAACAGCAATTTTTGCACTTTTTTTTCAAAATTTTGTCTGTTTTTGACGCAAAATGGCTTCAAAAATACACCTTAAGCGCTCCATTCAAACTATTTTCAGCCCGCAATTTCAACAAAATTCAATTGACCCCCATATCAAGCATTTCCCGACACAGTAATGAAGCGATAAAATCACTTTTTTAACCAATTTTCAGACAAATTTTAAACCCCAATTTCTTCTATTTTTCAGTCAATTTTCACAATATTTTGTCCCCTATTCATTCTCATGCGCTATTTTCAGTTCGAAACTCTACTTAAAACTTTTCTCCAGGCTTGAAATTCAACAAACTTCCAATTTCATTACTTCACACTTGCTTGTTAATTCAAACATATGGGCAATAAAACCCATAAAATTAATACCACTTGTGCGGTCTCAGACTCGCAAAATTATTAAATTTCTTACATTGGAACAGAAAGAATATCAATTTTAAACTATCGTTTTTGTTCCCTCACCTCAGTATTGCATCAGGTTAGTCAATTTCGCTTTTCAGTCCTTCATTAGTCTCATTAGACTAGAAAAAGGATTCAGAATTTTTAAAAAAAATTCAAAATTTTCGAAAAATTTTACAAGTTTCACTCATTCACCACACCAACTTTTTTCCAAAAATTTTACAAGTCCCAACACTCTCACAACACCAATTTTACAAAAAAATTACAAGTCTTGTCAACCACGAAAAATAAAATTTTCGAAAAATTTTCGAAAAATTTTCGAAAAATTTTACAAGTTTCACTCATTCACCCCACCAAAATTGTTTTTCCAAAAATTTTACAAGTTCCACCACTCTCACAATACCAAACTCTCAAAAAAATTACAAGTCTTTCCCAACCTCGAGAAACAAAATTTTCGAGAAATTTTACAAGTTTTCGAAAAGGGTACCTAAAAAAGGCCATGCCGGTATTTTAACGGGGGGGGGGGGGGGACAGGTCCCCCCCCCCGTTAAAATACCGGTATTTTCACTACTACTAGTTTCCCAGATTGTAGGGAAAAATTGCTTAAGAAGAAGAAAGTTATCACAGCAGCGATTGTGGTAATCTTCACATTTCAGGCGCAGAAAAACAACACTTACGTAGAGTGATAACAATGCTAACAAATTTTTATGCAATTTTTTAAAGAAAATTTCTATAGATATGGCTCTAAGCGCTGTAGGCTGAAATCATCCACTGACCAGATGGGCACCATTTCAACTAGAAGTCTTTTCAATGGGGCGGGTAGTGGAACAGGAGGTAGTTTAATGCGGAGTTCAAATCACAACACAGAAGAGTGCTCATGTTATGTATGTGCTCGAAGAAGACTAACAGGTTAGCATTACGTCGAATGAATTGGGTTATGTTAATCTGTGGACAATATTAGTGATCAAATTCATGCTTTTTTCGTCACTAATGCCCAAAATCTGAGTAACATATTTTCATCGTGAAAAAAAGGTTTTGAAAAAAGAATAACGAGGACAAATTATTGTCGCTCGTTTCACAAAACGACATTTTTATTAAAAAAAGAATACCCCATAGCACAATTGCCATCTCATACTGGCGTCGGGTTGACCCTTCGTGGGAACCATATCAAAAACACATATATAAGGACTCGTAATTGATCTTGTTATGGTTGCCTAGATTTTCATATATGCTTCTTATATAGTATTCAAGAATCCGATAAGTACTTTTTTGCATTCTTTCATCATCCTTACACGCTTTATACAGTAGTCTCAGCTAGCGCGCTATAAAGCATTCATGGCATCGTGGTGCCATATATGGTTCCTACAGCATTTATACATGGCTTTGATATAGAATGTATTTATCAATCAAGATACATCAAAAACTGTTTACAATTCCAATTCTGATAATTTTTACAATGAAGTTTTAAATTTTCTTTTTCAAACGAAATGTCTGCTACTTTTCGGGACATCAATCTTATTTTTTTCAAAATTATTTGTTAATTTTGTGAGTTTTTGCTGTAAGCTCTGTTAATTTTTGCCCCAACTCAGGAAATCTTCAGAAAAGCTTCGCTTTTTCTACCATTGTTGGGAATTTTTTCCAACTTTTGAGAAGGTATTTTCTCAGAGAATTAACCATAATCTGTAATTTTTATTCTATTATTCAAATGTTTCTATTCCACATATCTATGCATTGACCAAAAATCTGTTATCCTCGTTTTTAGATAGTTGATCTCGCAATTGATCTATCTTTCTTTAATTCTGAAAACGCGTAAGTTAAAAACTGATATTTTGCACCGATTAGTTTTGTATTAGTTGCTTGTGTGACCAGGTGGAACTTCATTTTATGACTCTTCTAGCTATACTTTTCCTTTAATTTGGTACTTTTTTCCAAAATATCTTCCTAAAGACAAAAAGCGTCATATCTTTTACTTTTGATGTTGGTTTCCGAAAGATTTTCAAAAAATAACATTTGGCAGCCATTTTCAAAAATACTGCAGAAAACATGAAGCAGATAAGGGGTCTTGCTCAATTTTTTTTGCTCCTTGTTCACTATCCTACTGCATAACTGTTTAGTATTTTGTCCAAGTCGCTTTGGGCATAATATTAGATGAAGTTGCTATTCATCGTTTTGTTTTCCTTCCATTAAAAAACGTCAATTTGTTGCAAATAATTGTTTCGCTTTACGTCTTTTCGTGGTCCATAAAAAAGAAGCAGCTTTTTGAAATAAATGCAAGGACTGCGTCACGTTGTGAAAAATAAAATCTCAGTTTTTTGTAGTAATTGTGGTGAATTCAGCTGGAAAAAATTATTGAAGAGTTTTACTTTTTAGCTGTCAGTTCACTTCACGGCAATCATCTTGTTTCACTGCCAGCCTAAGAAAACTCAATTGCATTAATCGCTCCGTAGTTGGCTAAAAAACACTTGCCACACATAGGACCCGATATATGGATTTTATGAAACTTACAAATTATACAACGATTAAAAACATTTTGTATATTGGCTCATCAACAATCAAAAAGGTAGCCTGAATTTTCCAAACTACGTTTTTCTACATCGAAATCAAGAATCGAAGGCTCCTTTTCACTATACTTTACCTAAAGTAAGACGCCATTGAAAAAAAATTACGAATCGTTTTATAATTTTCAAATTTTTAATAAAATATTGTTTCCTTAAATGAAATGAAAAAAATGTATACATTAAATGGTCCCAGATTCTCGGTTTCCAAATGTCGTTTTCTTGAAAAACAACTAGTAAAAGAGTTGAGTCATCAAAAAACTTTTTTTTTGTAATTTGAAGTTGAACTAAGTACTGGAAAGAGCAATAACCGATTGACTTTTCTCCATACTTCTGTTAGGAAATTTTTTTATTAAATATTCAATAGTGGCTATATCTATAATCAGTTTTTACTTGCATGATTATATCCGTATTAGAAATCATATATTGCTTGATCTTTTTATTATTGATTCGTGAATAAAATGGTTATATATTCTTTTTTAACACTAATTGATCAGCAAAAAATGAACAGACAAAGTGTTTTTAATTTATCGTTTTTTCACGAGGTTCGAATGCTGACACAGTTTTCAATTGTTGTCTTCTTTTAGCTTTTATATGAAAATTTTTGAGTAAGCCTAATGAGCTCAGCGTAAACTTTCGATTTGATCTATTTTTCCAACAATTTCTTACACAAAATATGTTGATTTTTTGGTATTAGAGAATTCCTATGGCTCGGTTTTTTTTGTTTGCTTGCACTCTATTCTCCGTTATTTGACTATTTTAAACCCGCCGTAGCAACTCAAAAATGTATTTTAATATAACAAAAATATATTAAAAGTTGGGGAACCTTCTGCCCGAAAAATTTTACCCAAACGACTGGCCCTGTTACAAAATTACTACGCGTAGAACAGACATTATATTGAAATTTAATGGACCATATGTTTAATGGACCACCGCCATAATAGAATGGACCATATATGGGATCCTCTCATCAAAAAACTTGTCAGATTTAAAATAGCCTTTTTTAATAGTTTTTTTTTGTTTTGCAGTATCGAAGAGAAAAATCGCTTATCATGAAAACTGCAATCCATTAAAGTTACCGCATATGGAGATTTAGTTACCATTGCAAGATCATTGAACGGAAATTTCTATGGACTTCCATGAACCATATTTGGTTCACTTTATTCTAAGTGAGTTTGGAAAAACGGCCTATTCTTACCTTTCAAAGCGGTTTTAACCGTCGGACTTTGACACAGATTAGATTGACCTACACTATGGTATCAAAAAACTGCATACACCTGAAGATTCTTTAAAAAGCTACTAAACCAACTGTTTATTTAGGAATGGTGAAAAGTGTATTTGGATCTTCCACCAATCTCAACATTGTGTTGCAAAACCAAAAACAACAACCACAGCAAAATGAACAACAAATCAAATCTTCATTTAAACACCTTGACTCGATCATCAACAATAACAATAACAAAAGCAGCCTATCACTGCGTGGTAGCCGAGGCATCAAATCTGACAAGTCAGAAAGAATGCCAGGGTTTATTCATATGACCCCAGGGAATTCCGGGGGAGGTAATGCTGCCACCAGTGTTGGGTGTGAACAAAGTGAAAACATGATGAATTTTGTGGCTAAGGGAACGAAGGATGCAATGGCAACCCTCTCTGCATGTGATAAGTTTGCAGGAAGTTGTCCTCTGCTTGCATGTGCGGGTCATAAACTCACTCGAATAGGTGAGCTACAATTAGACAAAGTTTACTTTTGGATAATATTCCAAAGTCATGATGTCATTGAAAAAAATCCTAGCAGAAAAAATGAGATTTATCGATTGAACACATTACCAAG
>NC_134471.1:79684049-79926549 GCF_964194025.1 Convolutriloba macropyga | reverse complement strand
TTCTATTTACCAAATTATGCATATTTTACTGAGCGGGCAAGGGAGCTTCATCCGGGAGACTTCAAATTATTTGCTAAAATTTCAGTTTTATAAAAATTCGAATGTGTAAAATGTGATGTTTTTGAAAACTTAAAGAACTTTCACTCCATATGTTTTAAAAAACCTAGTAGTTGCAGCTCATTTACATCGGGTACAAAGGGAAACTTTTTACTATAGAAACAATGGGCAAAATATTTGCAAAATAATCCGCAAAGTTGTGAGTCTGAAGACTGCAATGGAGATTGAGTGTCTCGTCTGTGTTCCATAATGTCCATCATCATTTCCATGTTTCTGCACATTTGTATCCGGGAGAAGATATGCTGGTAAATAGTTTTTGGTAATGCCAAGTGATCTGCGAAAAATAATATGGGATGTGCCTATCGTTTAGCTAGCACTACCCAGTGGGCTGCAATAGAATTGGAGCGTGATGTGTTAACAATTATATATTTTTTTACTGGCAAATCCAGGGGGTATTTATCGGCGGCGTAAACACCG
The DNA here is from genome assembly GCF_964194025.1 of Convolutriloba macropyga. Taxonomy (NCBI): domain Eukaryota; kingdom Metazoa; phylum Xenacoelomorpha; order Acoela; family Convolutidae; genus Convolutriloba; species Convolutriloba macropyga. The sequence goes on along the minus strand of NC_134471.1, from coordinate 79,926,015 downwards.
TGAAAGCTAAATCTCAATTGCTTGCACTTTTTGATTCGAAGTGAAATTTGATCTTCGTCCATTAGTAACCGTTAATTGGAAGAGAGTTTTTAGATGTGTTTCCTACTGAGTCAATGTAGATAGTAGATGCTTTTTCTCCAAGAAAAAAATTCTATGTTATGAGCTAACGCTGAATCGAACTTGAGTTCGACAGACAATGATGAATTTGTGAGCTCTGGATGAATAAGGTCATGAGTTGCCTCTTGAGAGCTGGTAAGATCAAATACCATTATACAGTGTATTGCGAACTCACTCAGAGGTATTCCGTGGCCATTTTCTACAAAAGCTAATTCACTCATTGAATTGTAGTACAACCTCTTGTTGTCAGTTGTTGACCTTGGAGTTCCAGCCATTATCTCTCTTAAACCAAATTTTTGATTATGGAATGGATTAGCGGTGTTGGTACCGATGAATGCTGTACTAACGCATAATGCAATAATGACTCTTCTGATCGGCTCTTTAGAGAAAATAACCTCATGTTTCCAGCTTTGTTGACCAGTTGTAGCCAAAAATTTTTTGGTAATTTTTTCATTGTATCGGTAAATTGCCGGAGTTTTCAATAATGTCTTCTCAATTGCACCTACAACATTATCTGACACCGTCATTTTCCTAATAAATAAATTAGCCTCATCAATTTAACCTTGTAGTGTTTCGCTGGGTCCTCGCTGGTGACGGCAAAGTCATCTTGAGATTTTCTCATTGAAATGCTTAACGTAACTCCACTAAGCAAATGTTTCTCACTTGAAAAGAAATCAACCGCCAACTTTCCATATAACTTAATGCGTGCGTATTTTCACACTGTTCTTTTTCTTATATCTGGTATTGCTGCTGGAATCGTGCCCGGGTCTTCTTCATACTCATAACCCCGACCTTTTAGCCAGGTTTCTTTGCGTCTGTACCGTGAGAGAATTCAGTTTCTATGAAACTTTTGTGCATAGCGTCCATTAGCTGTTGAAATTTTGATACCATTTGCAGAAACAGTACAGTCGACGAAAAGCGAATGAAGGATATTATTAGCAAAATGTGGAAGATCACTGGCATTAGCGTCACCATGTGTGTACCGCAAATCCGTTCCATCTGTTTGAAGTATGCGACACTTGATTTCCAGGTAAATTTTTTGCAAGTCATTAAAATTGTTGCGATCACCAACAACTTCAAATTCCAATGATGATCCTGAAGGCGAATGAAGCGCTCCTGTTTTTTGCTCGAATGATTGATCAAATGTTACAAACAAAGGTGTTTTTTCAAATAAGTCTGAAGAACTGTGAGTGGCTTCATATGGTATTACAATATTAGTTCGCATTTTTCACTCGCGAGAAAAAATCCAGACGACTCCTTTTCGGACGGGGTTTTCGAGAAATGATTCTTCTGGTTGAAATGTTTCGTTTTTGGTTTGGTGTCGTGTATTGTTGTCTTTTTCGTCGAATTATTTTACGACCTGATGCAATACGAGAATGAAGAGATCCACCTATTTTTTTGCAAGCTGTTTTGGCTACTGTACTTTTCAGTGCTTGTTTTGCTGAGTTTCTTTTTTTTCGTTACAACTTCTACTAACTCTTGTGCTCCCTGACCCAATAAATCACGACCAATCTTTTTCGCGGCGGGCCAGAGAAAATTGCGTGCTAATGGCAGAGCAACTCTTCCAATACCTGCAGCAACGGCTCCAAAACCGCTGCTTCTTTGTCTGTAGTGTCCGGAAAAATTCGGCATTGATTGAGATGCTTGATTGCTACAGTATGCCTCCATATCAAATAATTTCATGAAATTTTAAACTGACTATAACTTTTCCGGTTCCAGTAAAAGGAATTCATTTTCCAGTTTCGTTTCAACTCTACCTGGATGTTCTGAATATTAATATTGGCATCTAATCCAAATTTTTGTAGGGCTTATGGTGTATGGGTGTCACTGTGTTCATGCTACCGTTTCTCAAATGTCTTTCAGACTCAATGATTTTTATTACCGGAGCTCTCACATCACCAACGTTCTGATGTTCAATTAAATCAAAGTATACAAAAATTAACTGTGATCCGCAAGTGATATCAACTGGAAAATCTCCAACATGTCTGTTCAAAGAGTTGCTGTCATTTTCCGACTTGTTACCAATATGAATCAAACCAGGATTTGAAATATCTTTAGTTCCTTCAAGCGTTAGGGTTAGGGTTAGGGTTAGGGTTAGGGTTAGGGTTAGGGTTAGTTTTATGTTTTTGTTTTTGCAAAAGATTTCGAATTCATTTGCTTTAAATGCTTGGGCCTGATCACACCTTATAGACCTAGGGATGCCATGTTGTTTACAGTATCTTTCGAGGTAGTCTAGTGCGGTTTCCGTATCGCAATTATGGAATGTTTCTGCGTGAGGGTACCTAGAAAGGCGATCAACTGTGACTAGTATGTAGTTATTTTGAGTATTTTCTTTAAATGGTATCGGGCCCGCGAAATCCATTTGGATTTCTTGGTTCGGTTCAGTAAGTGGAGGTAGTGACCCTAGTTGTGATTTTGGAATGAGGGGTTTTAGGTTTTTACCTTTGTCCGCGCACGATTTGCAGGCTTTGGCTTTCGCCACTATCTCCGAGTGGATGTGAGGCCACCATACTAGTTTAGCTAAGGCCAACATTCCCACTTGTCCTGGGTGCTTGTGGTGTATAGAATCGAGCACTAGCTGTTTGAGAGATTTGGGGATTACCATCCTGTTGTCGTAAATTAGGCACTTGGTAGGAGTAACTGCTAGGTCTCGGCGTATTTTATAAAATAATGGATTGACCTTTTTTAAGTCGTCCCAATTTTGAGATATGACTAAATCAATAATGGATTTGAGGTCTTTACTGGAAGCTTGCGCGATAAATTCTTCGTTAAACACTCTGTTTAAGTTTTCGCGGTAAAGTGGGGTTGGGGTATCATCAAAGCTTGTGAATAGTTGCTCGTGTTTTGTTTCATCAATTACGTCAAGTCCTTTTCCCTTGTTTGAAGTGTAATCCGTTTGGGTGCTCGAGTTTATTAGAATTTTTGAAGAAGTAGACTGCTCCATTTAGAGTTTTTTATTTGGGGCGCGAAAATGTCTTTTAATTGGTATTTGGAACGTTTCTTTGAGGGGATTTTTTCGAGTTGTAATAGCAATTAATTCGCTATTGAGTGAATTTGAATTTTGATTGATATAAGTGTATGCAAAAGGAGAATTTTGACGCGACTGAATTCTATTTTGTTTAAGGCAAAAAGCGTTATTTCGTTCGCTGTTGTTTTGGAGTGGATTAATGACGTCATTTGAGTTGACTAGTTGTTTGTCTGCTGAGTGATCGCTTGCTCCATTTGGAGTAATGCTATTCTTAATTAAAGCAAATGTTATATCGTTAATTATGTTAATAACGAAGTTTTTGTCTTCTTCTGAAGGAGGGGGGGGGGGCGTTTCCAGATGGATTTCTACTAAGATAATCTGCAAAACCCATATTCTTTCCTGGGACATGTTCAACTGCGAAATGGAACGGTAAAAGGCGATCCACCCAGCGTGTTAGGCGGCTTTGATATGTTTTGTTACCCCTGTTTTCTTTTAGGGCTGTAAGGAGTGCATGATGATCCGTTTGGAGAATGAAGTGAGAACCATACAGGTAATATTTGAAATGTTCCAGAGACCAAACTACTGCTAATAGTTCTATTTCGTTTGTACTGTATCGCTCTTCTAAATTGTTAAGAAACCTGCTAGCGTATGCTACTGGTTTCCAAATTTTATTGTATTTTTGTTCTAAGCATGCGCCTAAACCTTTTTTGCTTGCGTCACATCTAACTCTCGCTTGTCTTTCAGTATCGAAGTGTTTGTTCTCTGTGATTTTTTGGATTTGGGTTTTTATTTTGTTGAACGCTTCCGTATGATTTTCTTTCCAATCCAATTTGTTTTGTGCTTTTGTGTTTGCTTTTGATAATAGAGGTCTTAGCGGTTCGGATAGTTCTGCTTAGTTCGGGATGAATTTTATTAGGTGGTGAATGCACCCCATGAACGACCGGAGTTGTTTGAATGTTTTTGGTGGTTCTAAAGCTAGGATTGCTTCACATTTTGGTTTTGAAGGTGTTACTCCGTTTGGAGTAACTTTGAAACCCAGCCATGTGATTTCTGTTTTTGCGAATTCACATTTTTGTAGATTTGTTGCTAGGTTTTCTTCGTTTAGTTGCTTCATTATTTTGTCTAATTCCGTTTCGTGATCTTGTAAGTTTCCTTTAGTTATTACTAGGATGTCGTCTAAGTATGCGATTTTTGTATTTACATTTTGGAGTGTTTTGTCGATCGTTTTTTGAAACTTGGCTGGCATGTCCGTAAGTCCGTAAAAGCCATTGATGAAACGATACGTGCCTGTTGCTCGGCCTCCTAGGATATTAAAATTGCAATGTTTTTGTATATTTTCGTCTAGGGGAATTTGGCTGTACGCATATTTAAGATCTATTTTGGAGAATAGGTATTGGCCTGGGAGGTTTCTCCGTTCGGAGATATATAGGGCTACCGAATCTACCAGGTGATCGATGCTTTGCATTTGGTATTTGTTTTTGTGTAGTGCGTCATTGAGTTTTTTCGAATCGAGAGCTGTTTTTACACTTTTGTCTTTTTTGACCGTAATCACTACTGGGCTTATGAACAGATCGTCGGGACATTTTTCCAGTCTGATAATTTGGCCATCGTCAATAAGTTTATTTAATTCATTTTCGACCTTATCTAAGAGGTGAAGGGGTACTCGTCGACCTTTGTGTTGCGATGGTGTATACTCTGATTTGAATATTGATTGGGCTATGTGGTTTTTTGACCGGCCTAGTCTTGTACAGAGGTGTGGATATTTCTGGATTATCCACTTTATTATATTTTTCTCCGTTTGGATATTAAGGATTTGTAAGCTTTGCTTACCGTTCGGTTTGTTTGCGTTGAGCGTGATGCCTAGTTTTGCCAGAAGGTCTCTGCCCATGATGTTGTTCGTCTTATTTTCGACGATTAACACTTTGCATTGTTTTGCCGACCATGATCCTGACTTTATGTCCAAGTGGAGGACGCCTTTGATTTTGATGTTGTTGTTGTTGAAACATCTAAATTTTGTGATTTCGTTGTATGGATGGATTGTGGCGTTGGGGATCTTTTCATGTAGTTTCAATGCTTTTTCTGAGTTTATGAAGGATCTTGGTGAGCCTGTATCAGCAAGCCACTGGAGTTTTTCTTGCATTGTAAATGTCTCCACCCAGAATTCTCCGTCGGAGTTTTTGTTCAATTTGTCATTTGTTTGTTTGTGAAATTCTGTTGGGCGTATTAAATTAATGTTTGCCCAATCTTCATGAATCTCCTTTATGTAGAGGGCTGCCTTGGCATCTACGCTCTCTTCTGTGGATTCTTCATGGGATATTTCTGGCTTCACGTGTCTTACGCGTCTTGCCTGGGGTGGCGTATATTGATTAGTGGATGTGGGTTGTTGTCTCCGAGGGAGTTTGCGTTCTGGCATCTTTGCTGTGCTTAGAGATGTATAATGGCCTATCTTTTTGCATATATTGCATTGTTGATTTTTGGCCGGACAGATTTGGAGATGCGCTAAGCTAAATGGGTTTCCACATTTTCTGCATGGAGTTGCTTTTTGTGGTTTCTGCGATGTTGCTGCATTTTGTTGTTTGTTGGGACGCACGTATGTGACTGTGTTCCAACTGGAGTGTGCTCGGCGAATTTCTTGTTGGTTCGCTTGTCCTCTCTCCCTATTAATGGCGTAGTTGAGCACCTGTTTTGGTGTTCTAACTTCTGGATGTTGGAGCTGTGCATATTTGAAATGAACAAGTCTTTTACTAGATCCTCTACTAGGTGTTCTAGTTTTGCATGTGAGCCGAGCTCTGGGAGCCTGCTGTAGAATGTTTCCAATGTCTCGTTGCTCTGTTGAAGTGCTCGGAAAAATTGGAAACGATCAAACGTCAGGTTTCTTGGTCGAGTGAATGTCAATGAAAGTTCGTGAACAAGTTCATTTGTAGTGCAGTGTTCGATTCTAGTGTGAGGGTTTCTTTGATGGTAAGTGCGACACCCTTCTGTTCCCAATGATAGGTAAATGAGACTTTTGACCTTTAGGTCTGCTTCATCCCATGGGGTACGATTTATCATTGGCCCTCTGTATTCGACCTGTTTGCACTCGTTCTCCCAATCCACTTTTCTTTTTTCATTTCTCTGTTCTCTTTGTCGTTCTTCGTCTTCGGTTTCTCCTTCGAAGGGGTCCTCATACGTTGGGAGGGTTGGGTAGAAGAGTTCTGCTCGTGTCGGTTTTAGTTTGAGGAGCTTATCGACTACGATGTTATCTCTGGCCATTATGGCCATTTTCAGGGTGCCGAACCATGTGCTCCATTCGGATGTGGGGTTTGCGCCCGATTCCCAGAATACTGGGACTCCTAAAGGGGTTTTAGGAATGGATGACTGCGCCATGTGATCCCGCGCTATATCGCGAATGGGTCCGATTCCGTCTGGAGCTAGATTAATTACTGGATGATGTGTATCTACAGTAGATGTAGGTACAGTATCTAATTGGAGGTCTCGTTGGACGTCTATAAGGATATCTATCTTTGATAATATCGATATAAGTTGTGGGCGTAGATAGTCTATGCTTTGTAAGCTTATGACTAAGTGTGAAGAAGATGCGCTTTTAACACTTGAATTCAACGGCCACAAATAGGCAACTTAACGTAAGCGCTGTAATTATTCGTCTGCGCTTGAGCACCGGCGTGACTCAATAGCAGCTATGAAGAGACCTGTCAATCAGGCATGCAACTGAGCAAACAGAGTTAACTCCAATAGGAGTTTAAGTATGTATGTACAACAAGATTAATTATATAACATAAAAGTTTTTAAGTAAGAGTTTATAGGTAGTACTTGTAGAACTTGGTTGCGGAGGTAGCTATGACTAACTCTGTACCACAATAATAATAATAATAATAATAATAATAATAATAATAATAATAATGATAATAATAATAATAATAATAATAATAATAATACAAATAATAATAATAATAATAACAACGATAATAATAGTAATAATAATAATAATAATAATAATAATAATAATAATAATAATAATAATAAGAATAATAATAATAATAGAATAATAATAATTGTGATACAGAGATCCCTAGAGTTATCTCAGCAACCAAGCATTAAAAGTACTATTTATAAACTCGTAGTAAAACTGTTATGTTATATAATTAACTTCATTGTAAATACGTATCTAAACTCCAATTGGAGTTAACTTTGTTTTGTTCACTTTCACGCCTGATTGACAGGTCCCGCTAAAGCTGCTAATGAGTCACGTTAGAGCTCAACTGCACACGAGATAATTACGCGCTATAGAAAAGACGTATGATCGTGGCCTTAAATTAAAGAGTGTTAAAGCGCAATCTTTTTCATTCCTGAGTTTGAGCTGTTATATAGTCAACCCAGATTATAGATTACTTTAAGTATTCAATCATAGATCGTTCCGTTAGTGTCCAAAGAGACCTCCATACGGAGACATTGTCTACATCAAATATAGATCTCACTAATACGAGTGAAAACATAATTCCATACGGAGAGAAAGTCAGCCTCGATATAGCGCGGGATAACATGGCGCAGTCATTTATTCCTCAAACCCCTTTAGGAGTCCCAGTATTCTGGGAATCGGGAGCAAACCCCACTTCCGAATGGAATACTTGGTTTGGCACTCTGAAAATGGCTATAATGGCCAGAGACAACCTCGTGGTCGATAAGCTCCTAAAATTAAAACCAACGCGAGCTGAACTCTTCTACCCAACCCTTCCTACATACGAGGACGCCTTCGAAGGAGAAACCGAAGACGAAGAAAGACAGAGAGAACAAAGAAATGAGAAAAGGAAGGTAGATTGGGAGAAAGAGTGCAAACAGATCGAATACAGAGGACCAATGATAGATCGCACTCCATGGGATGAAGCAGACCTAAAGGTCAAAAGCCTCATTTACCTCTTGTTGGGAACAGAAGGGTGCCGTACATTCCATCAAAGAAACCCTCACACTAGAATCGAACGCTGCACTACCAATGAACTCGTGCATGAACTCTCCTTAACATTCACCCGACCACGGAATCTGACGTTTGATCGCTTCCAGTTCTTCCGAGCCATTCAACAGAGCGACGAAACACTGGAGACCTTCTACAGCCGACTCCGAGAGCTCGGCTCCCAAGCAAAACTAGAACACCTAGAAGAGGACCTAGTAAAAGACCTGTTCATTTCGAACATGCACAGCTCCAATATACAAATGGAACTACTGTCAGAGGTCAGAACACCACAACAGGTGCTCAACTATGCAATCAACAGAGAAAGAGGGCAAGCGAATCAACAAGAAATTCACCGTGCACACTCCAACTGGAACACAGTTACATATGTGCGCCCCAATAAACAACAACAGTCTACAACAACACAGAAACCATAAAAAGCAACCCCTTGCAGAAAATGTGGCAATCCTTTCAGCTTAGCACATCTACAGATCTGCCCGGCAAAAAACCAACAATGCAACATCTGCAAAAAGATTGGCCACTTTACATCGCTATGTACTGCAAAGATGCCCGAAAGAAAAACCCCACGAAGACAACAACCCACAGCTTCTGGACAATACATGCCACCACAGGCGAGACGTGTTAGACACGTAAAACCAGAAAATATTCATGAAGATTCAACAGAAGAGAGTGTAGACGCCGAAGCAACGCTCTACATCAAAGAACTTCAGGAGGATTGGGCAAACATAAACCTGATACGCCCAACAAAATTCCACAAACAAACAAACGACATCCTGAACAAAAACTCCGACGGAGAGTTCTGGGTGGAAACTGTGACATCCCAAGAAAAACTGCATTGGCTTGCCGATACAGGCTCACCAAGATCGTTTATTAACACAGAAAAAGCAGTAGAATTGTCAGAGAAGATCCCCAACGCCACCATTCACCCCTACAACGAACACACAAAATATAGATGTTTCAACAACAACAACATCCAAATTCGTGGCGTACTCCACTTGGACATAAAGTCAGGATCATGGTCGGCTAAACAGTGCAATGTACTCATAGTAGACAACAAGACACACAACATCATGGGCCGAGACCTGCTGCCTAAACAAGGAATTACCCTCAACGCAAACAACCCGAAGGGTAAGCAAATTTGTCAAATCCTTAATATCCAAACGGAGAAAAAAAACATCATAAAATGGATACTCCAGAAATATCCACACCTATGCACAAGATTAGGCCGATCAAAAAACCATATAGCCCAATCGATATTCAAATCAAGTTATACACCATCACAACACAAAGGTCGTAGAGTACCCCTACACCTCCTAGAAAAATTTGAAAACGAACTTAACAAACTTATCGATGACGGACAAATCATTAAATTGGAAAAATGTCCCGACGACCTCTTTATAAGCCCCGTCGTAATCACAGTCAAAAAAGATAAAAGTGTTAAGATAGCTCTCGACTCGAAAAAATTAAATGATGCTCTACACAAAAAAAAATATCAAATGCAAAGCATCGACCACCTCATCGACTCGGTAGCACTATATATCTCCGAAAGGAGAAATCTACCAGGTCAAAACTTTTTCTCAAAAATAGATCTCAAATATGCTTACAGTCAAATTCCCCTTGACGAAAACATACAAAAAAACTGTAACTTTAATATATTGGGAGGCCGCGCTACAGGCACGTACCGCTTCATCAATGGATTTTACGGGCTAACAGATATGCCAGCCATGTTCCAAAAAACAATTGACAAAACACTTCAAAACATTAATTCAAAATTCGCATACCTAGATGACATATTAGTCATAACGAAAGGAAACCTCCAAGATCACGAAAACGAGATAGACAAAATAATGAAACATCTAAACGAAGAAAACCTAGCAATAAACTTACAAAAATGCGAGTTTGCCAAATCGGAAATTACATGGCTGGTTTTCAAAGTTACTCCATATGGAGTAACGCCGTCTAAACCAAAATGCGAAGCAATCTTAGCTTTGGAGCCCCCAAAAACACTAAAACAACTTCGTTCATTCATGGGTTGTATCCACCACCTAATAAAATTTCTCCCAAACTTAGCGGAATTATCGGAACCACTAAGACCACTATTATCAAAGAATAACACAAAAGCACAGAACAAACTGGATTGGAAAGAAATACATACCGAAGCCTTCAATCAAATAAAAATTCAAATCCAGAATATTACAGAAAACAAACACTTCGATACTGAAAAACAAACGAAAGTTAGATGTGACGCTAGCAAAAAAGGTTTAGGCGCTTGCCTCGAACAAAAATTTGGTAACATATGGAAACCAGTAGCATACGCTAGTAGATTTTTAAACAACCTAGAAGAACGATACAGTACAAACGAACTAGAACTACTAGCAGTAGTCTGGTCCTTAGAACATTTCAAGTATTACTTATACGGGTCACACTTCATTCTCCAAACGGATCACCAAGCACTCCTTACTGCCCTCAAAGAAAATAGGGGCAATAAAACATACCAAAGTCGGTTAACACGTTGGGTAGACCGCCTCCTACCATTTCATTTTGCGGTAGAACACGTACCAGGGAAAAACATGGGTTTCGCTGACTATCTTAGTAGAAATCCATCCGGTAACGCCCCACCCCCCCTCCCTCAGATGAAGACAAAAACTTCGTTATTAACACTATTAACGAAATAACATTCGCGCTAATAAAGAATAACATTGCTCCAATCGGAGCAAGCAAATGCATAGCAGACAAGAAACTGGCCAAGTCGAATGAGGTCATTAATCCACTCCAAAATAGCAGCGAACAAACGAACGTTTTTTGCCTTAAACAACATAGAAATCAGTCGCTCTTTAACTCATCCACTCAACTTTCAAAATTCAATTCTATTTCAAATTTACCAAACAGCAAATTGATCGCTATTACTACACGGAAAAATCCACACAAAGATACCTATCAAGTACCAATTAAAAAACGTTTCCGAGCTCCAAACACGAATCTCCAAATGGAACAATCAAACTTAACACCCAAAACTCTAATCAATCCAGCACCCAAACTGAATACACGTCCAACAAAGGAAAAAGGCTAGATGTTATCGATGAAACAAAACATGAAGAATTATTCCCCAGTTACTTTAATACCCCAACCCCAATCTATCGCGAAAACTTAAATAAGGTATTCAACGAAGAATTCATTGCTCAAGCGTCAACCAAAGATCTAAAACCAATAGTTGATTTAGTTTCTGCACAAAACTGGGAGGATCTGAAAAAAGTTAACCCCGTATTTTACAAATTACGCCGAGATTTATCTGTTACCCCCACCAATTGTCTAATTTATGACAACCGAATGGTTATCCCCAAGTCGCTTAAACAGCTCGTACTAGACGCCATTCACCACGAGCACCCGGGTCAAGTGGGCATGCTAGCCCTAGCAAAGCTGGTATGGTGGCCCCATATCCAATCGGAGATAGTTGCCAAGGCGCAATCGTGCAGATCATGCACGGATAAAGGTAGAAACTTAAAACCTCTAATCCCAAAATCACAATTAGGGTCGTTACCACCACTTACAGAACCAAACCAAGAAATCCAAATGGATTTCGCGGGCCCTATACCATTCAAAAATAATACTCAAAACAACTACATTCTAGTAACAGTCGATCGCCTATCTAGGTATCCTCATGCAGAAACATTTCAAAATTGTGACACTGAAACAGCATTAGATTACCTCGAACGTTATTGTCAACAACATGGCATTCCTAGATCAATAAGGTGTGACCAAGCCCAAGCATTTAAAGCAAAAGAATTTGAAATCTTCTGCAAAAACAAAAACATAAAACCAATCCTCGCTCCAGCTGGAGACCATAGAGGGACAGGCATGGTCGAACGCCTAATCCAAACTATAAAACGGAGACTAGCTGTACTAGACATAGATCCCAACTGGAGCAAGGAAACTTTAAGCTCCAGACTTGCTAACATCATCGAAAATATACGACTGATACCTAATAAAACAACAAAAACAACACCATTTGAGGCACATTTTGGAAGAAAGCCCAATACTGAACTGTCAAATATCGTAACTAAGCCATCACTAAATAACCTGTCGTATAAAAAACTCAAACTTCGGTGTTTAGACAAACGAATCCTCAGACTTGATGCCCTGACACAAGAGGAAATGTGGAGGCGAGACGGAACCTCTGAAGATGAACTGGATATCCAGTATAGGTCGAACTCGTCTAACGCCCCCACTCCACCGGATATCGATTCTGATGACTCAGAAAACGTTCCCCTCAGCCTTACTCCTACACGTAAGATCAGGTTTTCAGAACTACATTTCTCCATCGGAGACAACACGACTAAGATAATATACAATAAGAAAAACGTAGCCCGTAAAACAATAATGAGAAAAGCCAAAGAGCCAAGACCCACATTAGCACCCCAATGGAATATAATTCCAGACGGCACAATAACCGGCTACTCACCCCATACGGTTACCATAGATACCCCCATACGGAAAAACACAGTCATTAGAAAAAATGACATTGCCATTGCTACAGAAACTATACCTAGACCACCACCGGAACCAAAACCACGTCTAATCCATATGGTTGCATGCAAAACTGTAGGGGAATATAAACGTAATCAAGAAAAAATTCGTAAGTTCTGTTTAGAAGAGGCCAAAGCAACAAAGAAGGCACAAGAGGCAAACAAATGAAAATCCCCAGTGAAAGGGCACTCCAAGAAACCAACTCAAGAAGCTTTGCAACCAAGTACGACCAAACAACGCACTAGACCAGAAACACAATGGACCAAAGACAAGCTAGTATAACTAGCCACCCGTAACCAATCTCGACAACAACAAAAACCGAAAGCCCAGCCGCGACCCCAAAGCTCAATAACTAAGAAAAAGTACAAAGCCTCCACACCCAAGCAATCATTCAATCAGAGAGCTCAACAAGCCGCCCTAATGGAGTCTGCAAACGTCGCGTCATCCAGCAAAACCATCCTACCCACAACAACCCAACCGGCATCCGAGGTCTCCAACAGATCATTTCTAATTTTCAACTTTACGGACGAAATCGATCAAAGCAATATACAAACACACGTCATCGACTCCGACAACCCCGATACTCCTCCTCACGTAATACACACGAGCAATAATCAATTGGACTTTATGACAACCAACCCAAAACAGCCCGCCCACCTACCCAATGGACACATCAACTCCAGATGGAGCAAATGTTATTACAGATCAGTCGCCGATATCCGTCATTCCCGCTCCAGATGGAGTAAATCATAATGCAGAACAACCTGTGATATCCATCATTCCCGCTCCGAGTTCCGAAACAGTTCCGCAAGGAGAAACCAATATTTACGGAACCATTCCAGATGATTTCTCTAAGAGTACTCCTAAGCTGGACAAAACAGTCGACAAGATTCGCGCGTCACAGGGAGAACAAATCCTGCCGACCAACACATCCCAACATCCCAATGATGTAATAATGGAACACGGACCAACGGAGACAAAGGCCCCAGAGATTATCTTTTTGGATTCCTCCAACTCGTCACACGAATCCCCAAAAAACTTCACAGAGCAAAAACAACCGCTACACTCGGAGACACCCAAAAGCCCCCATAGCTCGTCAGTGTATAAGACGCCACCGTCTTCACCCAAAGGAGACTCGATCTCAGACCTGAACGACGAGGACATAGAAGAACTAAACAAAAATTTCTTTTAAGAAATTTTTCCGCAGAGGGGGAAGTGTGATACAGAGATCCCTAGAATTATCTCAGCAACCAAGCATTAGAAGTACTATTTATAAACTCGTAGTAAAACTGTTATGTTATATAATTAACTTCATTGTAAATACGTATCTAAACTCCAATTGGAGTTAACTTTGTTTTGTTCACTTTCACGCCTGATTGACAGGTCCCGCTAAAGCTGCTAATGAGTCACGTTAGAGCTCAACTGCAGACGAGATAATTACGCGCTATAGAAAAGACGCATGATCGTGGCCTTAAATTAAAGAGTGTTAAAGCGCAATCTTTTTCATTCCTGAGTTTGAGCTGTTATATAGTCAACCCAGATTACAGATTACTTTAAGTATTCAATCATAGATCGTTCCGTTAGTGTCCAAAGAGAACTCCATACGGAGACATTGTCTATATCAAATATAGATCTCACTAATACGAGTGAAAACATAATTCCATACGGAGAGAAAGTCAGCCTCGATATAGCGCGGGATAACAATAATAATAATAATAATAATAATAATAATAATAATAATAATAATAATGATAATAATAATAAAAATAAAAATATTAATAATAATAATAATAATAATAATAATAATAATAATAATAGTACTAATAATAATAATAATAATAATAATAATAATAATAAAAAATAATAATGATAATAATTGTGAAGAAGATTGTCTGAGAATGTTATTTGTCTGAGAATTTGTGGATGTAATTTAGTCTGTATTGGATTTGAGCAAACCAGTTGGTCGAGTGAATCTGTATTGTTTGTATCTAGTGTTTGTGGTGAAGTAATATTAGGATCTGAATTCATATAATCCTCAACTGTCTCAATAGGAAAACCAATTGGTGCAGTAACATTTAATAGGCCACGAGGCGACTGTATCATACTAAGTCTCTTTTTCGTCTGCACCTAATTCATAGGTGTCAATGACAATTTCAACGTAACATGTTAAGTTAACAGGTTGCATAAACTGAGCAGTTCGCTCCAGTAGGTTTACGTATGTACAAAGATAATAAATAGATAACATAAGAGATAAAGTGTTTATACATAGACATGATAAATCTTGGTTGCAAATGCTGAAGTCTTTTGCTTCCTGTATCTCACTCCCTCCGTTATATGAAACTCCTTTTTAAAGTATTTCATCTAAATCTCTGATGTCCTCTGAATTCAAGTCTGAAATGTCGTCTATGATTGGTGACACGGGGGGGGGGTTTGTACTCTTGTGATGTTGTGCTGCTTCTAAGTGATTGTGTTGTAGTTGCGATTGTTGCTTGTGACTTGTCTTTGGGTTCCATGTTGTCCTGTTGTTGTGTAGTGCCCTTTTGGTGGGGTAGGTCTTGTTGAGTTTTGAGTTGTGGTGGTGAGGTGTCTTGAATTTGCGCTGTGTCTTGTTGTGTGATTGTTTGTTCTTGAGTTGTGTATTTGGTGTGTTGGTCCAGTTGGTTGCTCGAATCAGTGTGTGCTGGTACAATTGAGATAATGTTCACTTGTTCCAATCTGATACGTTCTTGCTCTTATTGTATCAACTCTATTTCTTTGTTCTGCTCCGGTATGTCCTTGTTTGTGGCCTTGTTTCCACTCTATCGAGGGTGCTGCGCCTTGTTCCCAAAATGCGTTGACTCCTAGTGGAGTTTTCGTTGACTGTGCCATGTGAAGAAGATTGTCTGCGAATGCTATTTTTCTGAGAATTTGTGGATGTAATTTAGTCTGTATTGGATTTGACCAAACCAGTTGGTCGAGTGAATCTGTATTGTTTGTATCTAGTGTTTGTGGTGAAGTAATATTAGGATCTGAATTCATATAATCCTCAACTGTCTCAATAGGAAAACCAATTGGTGCAGTAACATTTAATAGGCCACGAGGCGACTGTATCATACTAAGTCTCTTTTTCGTCTGCACCTAATTCATAGGTGTCAATGACAATTTCAACGTAACATGTTAAGTTAACAGGTTGCATAAACTGAGCAGTTCGCTCCAGTAGGTTTACGTATGTACAAAGATAATAAATAGATAACATAAGAGATAAAGTGTTTATACATAGACATGATAAATCTTGGTTGCAAATGCTGAAGTCTTTTGCTTCCTGTATCTCACTCCCTCCGTTATATGAAACTCCTTTTTAAAGTATTTCATCTAAATCTCTGATGTCCTCTGAATTCAAGTCTGAAATGTCGTCTATGATTGGTGACACGGGGGGGGGGGTTTGTACTCTTGTGATGTTGTGCTGCTTCTAAGTGATTGTGTTGTAGTTGCGATTGTTGCTTGTGACTTGTCTTTGGGTTCCATGTTGTCCTGTTGTTGTGTAGTGCCCTTTTGGTGGGGTAGGTCTTGTTGAGTTTTGAGTTGTGGTGGTGAGGTGTCTTGAATTTGCGCTGTGTCTTGTTGTGTGATTGTTTGTTCTTGAGTTGTGTATTTGGTGTGTTGGTCCAGTTGGTTGCTCGAATCAGTGTGTGCTGGTACAATTGAGATAATGTTCACTTGTTCCAATCTGATACGTTCTTGCTCTTATTGTATCAACTCTATTTCTTTGTTCTGCTCCGGTATGTCCTTGTTTGTGGCCTTGTTTCCACTCTATCGAGGGTGCTGCGCCTTGTTCCCAAAATGCGTTGACTCCTAGTGGAGTTTTCGTTAACTGTGCCATGTGAAGAAGATTGTCTGAGAATGCTATTTTTCTGAGAATTTGTGGATGTAATTTAGTCTGTATTGGATTTGACCAAACCAGTTGGTCGAGTGAATCTGTATTGTTTGTATCTAGTGTTTGTGGTGAAGTAATATTAGGATCTGGATTCATATAATCCTCAACTGTCTCAATATGAAAACCAATTGGTGCAGTAACATTTAATTGGCCACGAGGCGACTGTATCATACTAAGTCTCTTTTTCGTCCGCACATGTTTCATGGGTGTCAATGACACTTTCAACGTAACACGTTAAGTTAACAGGTTGCATAAACTGAGCAGTTCGCTCCAGTAGGTTTACGTATGTACAAAGATAATAAATAGATAACATAAGAGATAAAGTGTTTATACATAGATATGATAAATCTTGGTTGCAAATGCTGAAGTCTTTTGCTTCCTGTAATTCAATAATAATAATAATAATAATAATAATAATAATAATAATAATAATAATAATAATAATAATAATAATAATAATAATAGCAATATTAATAATAATAATAACAATAATAATAATAAAAATAATAACAAAAATAATGATAATAATAATAATAAAATTAACAACATGAAAAAAATTTATTTGTTTTGATTACCCGGACTTGAGTCTCAGAGCATTTCTGCGCCGAGCCCGATCATTTCAATTGTAAAAACCTAATTCAGTTCTGAAAAATTACATCTCCAGAAAATTTTAAGAATCTTTATGTGCAGTTCTGGCTCATTATGATTATATTGAGGTCATACAATTAGCCCAGGCTAATTTTATCCTGTACAGTCTGAAAATTACTCATACCCCAAATTTATGTTTAGCAGAGTAACGTCATACTTTTGTGGCTTATAACTGGTAACTACTATGGTAGCATAAACACTACTTAAATATAAGCTAATTTGAGGGCAATTACCACAATGCTAATTTAGCTTAGCTGTTACAACTTGCTACGGCAATTAAATGTTACAAGTACCCACGCGGAAGTTCGAATCGCATATAAATCAAACCTTGTTGGCGGGAGTTAAGCTGAGCATATTATTTTTCATCAATTAAATTTTTCCCAAAAATCAAGACTGGCCGCTGTAAGTTGGGACACGAACAGAGTGCTGGCCATCCTTAAAACAGAATGTCCCTATACTGATTCAGCACTGATTTACTCTGTCACCAACCTTCGGGTATTATTATTGTTGTATAGATGCACATTTTATGTGTCGGTGAGTCTTTAATAACCCACTTGCTTCTACCTTATCGGATCTTAGAGTTGTTGAAAGTGAACCAAATTGATATCCCAGGCTACCAGTAATATTTAGGTTGTAATGCAAAAAGAATGGTCCGCCTAACTTTCATAGAAAAAAAGTTCGTATTTCAATCGCAAATATTGGCTTTTTCGCTTATTATATTTTAAAAAATAGTGAAATTTTATCGGATCTTAGAGTTGTTGAAAGTAAACCAAATTGATATCCCAGGCTACCAGTAATATTTAGGTTGTAATGCAAAAAGAATGGTACGCCTAACTTTCGTAGAAAAAAAGTTCGTATTTCAATCTGTTTTGGAGACAGCTTTTCGAGCCTAGTTTTTTTTCTAGTGCTCTGCTCAATTCTCCTATAGTTGTTTGTTTGTAACTCCGCCATAGCCGGTCCCCAGCCCGGTTGAGAGAAGGAGGAGGGGAACACACCCAGAACATACTGGAAAATCTCAAAAAATTGATTTTTTCAATCAACTTGGGATAATTCTCCGACATAACTTTATAAAAAAGATGTTTAAAAAGTGTATGGTGCAGACCTTAGCTCGCCTATGATAAAGTTTCTAGCTCGTCTGTGGGGCTGAAGGTGGCTCGTGTATGTGGCAGAACGTGGCTCGTCTATGTTCCAGAATTGGTGCGTCTATGCTGCTGACTTTGGCTCGACAGTAAGTACCTGGTGCGTTTATGATCCTCGACCGTGTATTTTTTGAACGCACCGTACCCCCTGTGTGCGTTCAAAAATGGTGTGCATCATAAACGAGGACAAACGAAAACCTCGTCCTGGGAATAGATCCAAAAATTGATAAATAAACTGTAATAATTCTCACGCTCTCTCATACATTCCTATTCTCTTCTGTAACGGAACCAGCACTCATTTAGAAGCAGTTTCTTGGGGCTAAGTTTCATAGTCTTAGTGTTTAAATTCAGTGGGCTTCAAGATATAGTGTCTTTCAAGTACGGCCACGAAATTTTTTCTGCCAATCAAATCATTTCTTAACCCACCGGGTGATTCGCTTCGCGTTTAAATGCTCTTTTTTAAAGCCACTTTTTCGTCCATATAGACACGCAGCCCTAATGAAAGTGGAAGTCGAATCAGAATGAGTGGAGTTGGGCGTTAGCTTCCTTCAATCCTGACTAGTTGTTGCGAGGCCGTTTTAACGCGCTGTGCGCCGCTCGGCCGCTGTTTTAACCCGTTTTAATCACCGTGTTAATCGCACTGGTCTATATCTTACATCTATATCCCATCTATATCGGAATTAACTTAATGTTATGGTAATTCCTGTCTCAAACGATGAACCCAAAATCTCTTTGGCGTTGCGACGAGGCTCTAAGCCACATGGGTTGTTATTTTCCCCACATTTCAATGCCGATAATGTCTTGGCTTGTGGGGAATAATAAGAAAATTGATTATTATTTTTTTGTTGTGTCGAATTACATTAATTTGCAGATATGTTCGTGTTTGATGCAAAATGTTCGCAGTCAGCAGGATTCGAACCTGCGCGGGAAGATCCCATCTGATTTCTAGTCAGACGCCTTAACCACTCGGCCATGACTGCTTGTTGTCTTTCAACGTTGGAGTGACAAAATTTGGCAATGGTGGCGGTCAAGCAAGCCGACAGGCAAGCAAGCCGAATTTTGAAAATGAGGTCAAGTAAGCCGAAAAATTTTGGCATACCCGAATTCTAAGTTGGCCCTGTCGGGCCGGTGGGCGCGCTTCGCGCGCGTCGCGGCTTCGCCGCGATAACCGGCCCGCGGTTTCCGGATTACATCCCACAGCGGATGAGAGGCATGGCCATGGGCAGCGGTCCGATGAGGCTCGTACCCACTAGATGTCTAAAAATTGACGTATTTTTGTTTTTTTAGTGGATTGGAATACATTATGCACAATAATACTCTGCGCAGTGTTGATTGTAAAGGTTAACAATGTATTATTTCTGATAGATTACATAACTATTACATAACTTTCGGCTTGCTTTTATGTCGGCTTACTTTTACTTCGGCTTACTTTGCATTCACCTTTGGCAATAGCTTGTGAGAGGAAAAGATAACCAAAAGGATGATATTTTGTAACAGACACACACGTTGATATAAATGATATTTTTTTGGTTTATATGTTATTTGGAACCCTCAGCAAAGCACACGCCATAATCTGGCATAAAAGATTTACGGTGAATAGCTAACGTATGTCAGTTTGGATCTTTTCCGTTTGTGCCCCCCCTCCAGCTTAGTGGGCGCATATTATTTGCACCCCCAGACGCACGTGCCATATTTTTACATAATGATTTTCTATGTAATGGCACGTGCTCTGTAACTGGGGGGCGCATAACGTACTGGGGGGCACAAACGGAAAAGATCCGTCAGTTTCGCACATTACAAATATCTAAATGGATGATATGCTGTCAGAGGTTAAGTTATGAACAAACATAAATTTTGAAAGCAAAATCTGGAGTAACTAGAGCCAAGTGTGGCATGATTGAACAAACCATAACAAACCTTACCAGATGATTCGTACCCGGACTGAACGGCAAGTCAATATCAGTACTGGGCACGCCAAATTGCAAGTCTTATATCAGTATACTGATTCAGAGCTATGATCATGTCACTTTTTACACAAAAGCAGAAGTATAAGTATGTTAACATATACTTATGCTTATACTAAGACTTAGTGTAAAGGCGTCAGCTTAATCCAATCGTATCCAATAAGTAGCTTCATGCAATAAGTATTAGTATAAGCATAAGTATAAGTATGTTAACATACTTATACTTACGCTTATACTAATACTTAGTGTAAAAAGTGACATGATCATAGCTCTGAATCAGTACTGATATAAGACTTGCAATTTAAGACTTGCAATTAGCACTAATTATACAAGACTCTTGTATATTTACGCATCATCTTGTAAGGTCTCTTACTAGACTATTACCAGATAACTGTTAATTTTGCAGGACTCTTATCAGAAAACGTTGTTCTTGTAAGATTCTTACCAAGTTCTTTGACGATGCATACTGGGTACACAGACAGGGTTTTCAATTCTGCTTTGGATACCGAACACCGGCTCCTCATGTTCATAAAATAATAAAGAAAAAACGCCGGAAAAGTTAGCCAACTCAACTACGAGAAGCTCAATCCAGCCCTTATTTCACCAGAAGCTATAAAATGCGAAGGCTTCACAAATTGAAAAATCGGATCTTTTCCGTTTGTGCACCCCCCCCCCCAGTACGTTATGCGCCCCCAGTTACAGAGCACGTGCCATTACATAGTATATGATTATGTTAAAACATGGCACGTGAGTAGTAGACTAAAATGCACGTATTGTCACGGGGGGACGTTCCCCCGTCACAAATCGTGCATAACGTTTTGTCACGGGTGGGGACGTCCCCACACGTGACGAATCGTGCGGTACATTTTTGAGGTCAAAAAATTTTGTCTCTCAAATTTGCCGGAGGGACAAAAATTTGTAAAAATTTTCTCGATTTGTGCCGGGACAAAAACTTGTAAAATTTTATCAAATTTGTGGGGGACAAAAACTTGTAAAATTTTTGCCAAATTTGTTTGGTGAGCAAAAACTTACGATATCTCCAGCTATTTTGTGCGGGGGATAAAAACTTGTTAAAAATTTACAGTTTTCTGGAATTATTGAAAAACTTGTGAAAATATTACAATTTGTTGGGGTCCATTAAGTTGATTTTGAGTTTAAAAATTCTTAAACCCTTTTTTAGTCAAAAAGACTATTCATGGGTTTTCAAAAGACATATAACTGACTTACTTTTTCTTTATTTCAATCTCTTGATAAGTTTTATCTAATATATCGACAGTAAAACGAAATGGAGTCAAATTTTGGTGGTTTTGATCCAACATCTGGTTTTAATTTGGTAGTTTTATTGCGCATATGCTATCCCAGATTAGGGAGTGTGGACAGATTTGAAAACGAATAAAATTTTAGTGCAAGGGCTCCAAATTGAGAGTTATTGTGTCTGGTATGAAATTTGCAGCGTCAGAGGTGAAAAGAATGCGACTTTGCAGAAAATAAGGAAGAAATATACGTATGAAATGGACAAAATATATGCTCGAAACTATATGAAATGTTCCAAAAAAGTACTGAAAAAGTGTTTGAAAGTGTGGGGTAAAGCAATTCATATTCCACGTTTGTATGAAGGGAGAGTTAAAAATCGAGAAAAAAGTTGTGTATTTTTAGAGTAAAAATTGTTGTTTTTGAACAATTTTATGCAAAATACTTCCACAAGAAGCAATTCCATTATGCAGAAATTGTTTTGCATTGTGAATGACAACAAGTGCAGACCGGTAAATTGTGTAAAACAAGGTGTTTGAGGGATAATGCAAATGTGATCACGTAATATAGTGTAAAACTTGGGGAAAGCTATAAAAATGACGGG
Source organism: Convolutriloba macropyga (assembly GCF_964194025.1). NCBI lineage: Eukaryota > Metazoa > Xenacoelomorpha > Acoela > Convolutidae > Convolutriloba > Convolutriloba macropyga. Next base: position 79,903,924 of record NC_134471.1, on the reverse strand, counting down.
AAAAAACTGATAAAAATGACGGGAAAATGACGGGAAAAATGACCGGAAAAATGTTAACGGGAAAAAACCGATGTCCGACTGAACCGTACTGCGTAACTTGATGGCAAAATGATAGAATGAGCAGTCTATTTCCCTTAAATACTTAAGAAAACTAACTTCTTTTTTTGTGAAGGAAACTCCAATTTTTTCTTTACTTTATTAAACAGCTTTCCTGTTCTGTTGTTGTTCTCCTAAAATCTTCATAGCAATAACAATAACTCTAGCTGTATGTCTACAGTCTTTATCAATTTTTATCCAATCTGAACATGTTTTTGCCAGCTCTGATTGTTGGAAAGCTGACTGAAGATTAATTTTAGACTGGTGCATATGACAAAATCTGTTTTTGATTATTGTTTGTTTTGCAAGTTTTGGTCTCGGCGTTTGTGATTGGTTGGCCGAGTTTTAGGATTTATTATGTCTACTACATGTGCCAGAATATGTCTTTCATTTCCATAAGCAATTCAGTGTGGTCGTCTCAGCTTCTGTGATTGGTCAGTCGAGTTTAAGCTTTATTACTGTCTTGCACATGTTTGAACACGTGCTGTTTTATTATCATAGACAAGGTGTGGCCTCTTTTATTACAATATGCAATTCAGTGTGGTCGTCACCGCCTCTCTGATTAGTCAGTCGAGTTTAAGTTTTATTACAGTCTTGCACATGTTTGAACACATGTTTTTTCATTATCAAAGACAAGGTGTGGCCTCTTTTATTACCATAAGCAATTCAGTGTGGTCGACTTAGCTTCTCTGATTGGTCAGTCGAGTTTAGCCTTTATTATCGTCTTGCACTTGTTTGAATACTTTTTGTTTTTTATCAAAGACACGGTGTGGTCACAAGTTTCAGTTTGTTTTTAAAAAGAAAGTAATATGTCGTCGTCTCAAGATTACTTTTTATCACGTTATCGCATGTTCAATAGAGTGTGTATACTATTTACTGTGTATAAAATAAAAGTGGAGTAGAAGCAAAAATTCAGTTTCAAGTGGAACAATGTGCGTTGAGACAAAAATTAGAAAGAAATGTTAGGCTATATAACACGGAACAACCAATACTAACAAAATAATTTTCACACTAGAAGATCTCAGAAACAAAAGAAACAAAATCTTTTATTGATTAGTAGAAGTTGATATCAAGTTTTCGTTTTTTTGGAGCAAAGCAAAGGCTCACTGGTGGCGTTTCAAGACTGCTGCTGGCAATTATGGAAACTTCGGCTACCTTGAGAGTTGAGGGAGTTGGCGTTGAGTCTGGTAGAGGAGAATTTGACCGAGTTGTAATGTCTGGACTTTCGGGGCTATTTCGAATCCGCCAGAAGTTGTCAATAATTTTCCAGGTCCCTCCAGTAGCCTTCCTGATTTTCGTATAGAGGAATGTCTTTGATATCATAGTCGTAAAGTTTTTTCCTAACATTTTCATCTATCGTCTATGGATTGAAAAAAAAATTCTTTGACGTAGCCGGTAACTTGATCGATCGTGTACTGTACTCCTTTCATCAGCGCCTTTTCAAATCTAAATGATTGAATGTAGTCAAAAATTACAATTGGTAGCGCCATGTGGTTAACTGTAATCCACTCATTGTCCCGCAACTCTTGTTTAACTATAACGACTTTCTCTTTTTTGTAAGTTTCATATGCTATTGTTCTCAAATCGGGATTGGCCTCTTCGTTCAAAATAATTGCCACCGGAGACATGTTCAAACTTTGAAGACAATGTTGCAGTTAATGATTTGTTGTGGTAGTTTGTCAGGTCGTGAAAACTTTTGATCAGCGTTTCTATATAAACAAAAGATAAAACAATTTGCTCTAAAACTTAAGAATTTTGTATCGATCTCGTTTCCAGAATAATTAGATTGTTATCAATAGTAGAAAAAAACCAAAAAGAATAGAGGAAAGACTATGGAAAGGGTTTTTGAACAATTTTAAAATTGTTGTAGAGCAAAGATTTGTATTTTATGAGCAACCAAACAGTATGCAAGAATTGGAAAAAAGAATATTTTTGTTGAATTAACCTTGGTACATGTTAAGGCGTGTTGCTTCTAAGCATAGCTCAAATTATACTTGCCACGTAGAGCATAATAGTTGGATAAATTTGGTTTTTATCTTAACCAATCAGAAAACAGCAATAATTATACTTGTCACGTAGAGCATAATAGTTGGATATATTTGGTTTTTATCTTAGCCAATCAGAATACAGCAAATTTTGAAAATTAACTTTATGTCTAGTAAGGCGAAAAGAGAGTGACTACATATAGTATAAAAATGCGTTGTTCTATGTTTTATCATAACCACTTGGAGAATTCATGGACAAACAAAAACAACATGCAGTTAGCATTGCAGTTATTAGTTCTTAGTGGTTAAAATTATAACATTCAAAACTCAATAAGTTAGTCTGTCGCCATTATTAGAATGACAAAATCTTATTTACTCGTTGTTTAAAGATTGTTAATAGTAAGTGGTTTAGACTCTTCAGAGAAAAGCATTATAAATTTTGTTGAGTTGCAGTTTGGTAAGTGAAAAAAAAGACATGGCATGCGTTTTGATCAACCAGTTCTTTGTAGAAACTGTTTGGAAACCATTCACGACAAATACTTTTCCATTTCGACATCCTATCCTGAAAAATCAGTAAGATTAAACTATTTCCTGTCAGCAAGTGAATGCTTTAGTGAGTTGGTCTGCTTTTATCATGATATTGCTCTAAAGTTGCGTCCATATGGAGGTCTAATAGGAATCGACAATTCATCTCTCGACAAGTATCTAAAAGTATCAAGAATTTTACTTTTGCACGCTATTTTACACGACGCAGGTGGCTTCACATACGAAATATATAACCAAGGACCTGGTTATTCTTATATGCTTCCGTGGACCAGCAGCAACTGTTTTAGCGGGAATTTATCGGGAATACTTTTTTGCTTACTGAAAAGATTTTTCATCCGTCAATTTTTCACTTATTGGAATGCTGAGCAGCAAAACGGTTTGTCACAGAAAAGAAAAATTTATTGTTAAAGAGTTTGGAATTTGTACTGAAGACTACCTTGACTGCGCGTTATTTTTACCACCAACAAGTTATAGTGAGTTAACAACTCAACAAAAGCAATTTTTCAATTGGTTGCGTAGAAATTTGCACGGTATTGATTGGGATATAGGAAACTATCCATATATTTATCTTACAAAAAATTTCAAAGTGTTCGCTTGCGGAATTCTGGTGCAATATTCTACCCTAAGGGAGCGGAAAAAGTTATTTTTTGTCAGAAATGCTGGAATTCCCTGCTATTGATCTGATTTCACTTAAGTGTCCTTCGATATCTGTAAACCTTTTTACACAAAACTGTCAAAATCATTCAAATTGCAAAAAACAATTTCAACAAACATTGTGCAAAAGAAAAAGCCATTTTTTATTTCAACTGGTTAACCAATGAGAAAGGAGTTGACGAAAATGGAGGCACCATTGTCACCGCGTTTAACATTTTGTGCCTTGATTACGGGGGACGGGAATCAGAGTCTTTCAATTTCCAAAGACAAAACCATAAAAACCGGAAACCAGTTTTTACAGAGAAAAGTTAAACTGCTGCTGACTGAGGATGAAATTCGCTCATTCACTCATTTACTACATTATATTGAACCTTTTCTTCAATGGAGAAAGCAGAATGTCAAAACCTCAACCCAGATGTCAAACTTACTGATGTCGAAGCACCCGGTTGGTGGGGAAATTGACAAAAACGATCCTTCACTGCCAAAAGAGATTCAACACTTGGTGTAGGAAGAAAGAGCGCACAAAATTGTTCATTATAACAAAATTGAGAGACTCTCTGTGTGCTTCATGGTTCATATGAAAGACTTTCTAACCAAGTTTAATTGCTATGAGTTGTTTTATGTAAACTAGTATCCAATTTATACTTTTTTAAAAAGTTTTTATTTTGTATTGAGATGGAGGGAGTAACAGTTGATCGAGTTGACGCTGTTGTAGAGGAAAATCATTTTGAAAAAGAAAGTAGCAGCAAATCATCTTGGAAATTTTGAATTCAAACAACTTTGCCACGCTCAGAAGTTGTATTTGATGTGCAAATGTTTGTTATATCACTGCTAATATCACTTTGTATTGTGAAATTAACCGTGTTAAAACCAAAATGTGAAGAAACTTCAGTTTGGATGTCCATATTGTCAAGTTTAGTTGGATACATTTTACCAAATCCAAGACTATGAAAAAAATTATATCTACGCAAGATAGAGTTTTCATGGCCGTTGTAGGGCCCTCAGGTTGTGGCAAATTAGACATAATTTACAAAATGTTGAGTGGCAACACAATTTACCCGAAATTTAACCACATTAAATTTTTATACCGAGAAATGCAATAAATATACATCAAAATGGAGCAAAAGCTTGGAGTTATTTTTAAAATGTATGCCAATTTAGAATTTTTGAATAACCTTGAAAACTGTCTTTTGATAATCGACGACTCGTGCGAAGAAATTTATAACGACAAAAAATTTGTTGAGTTGGCCACTGCAGGGCGTCACAAAAACATTAATGTTTTCTACATAAAGCACAATCTTTGTCAGCAGAGCAAGTGGTCTCGTACAGTAGACTTGAACACATCACACATCATTTTGTTCAAATCAGCCCGCGGTATTCAACAAGTCGAATTTTTAGGCAAGCAGTTAAACCTTAATAATTTCTTAAAACATTGCTATCAATTGGCAACGAAAGAACCATTTGGGCATTTGCTTATCGATCTTGATCCAAAAACGTCTGATTGTTTACGATACTGTTCACATATTACTGAGCCAGGTCCTACAGGGTTCTATCTTCCATCTGGTAAAGCAGAAACAACCCTTCTAAACAATGAAAGAGAAAAAAATGTCTATACTGAAGCAAGTGGTGCATTTGCCACCAAAACTGTTAAGGAAATACCTTCGTAATTGTGATAGTGATGTTAAACTGGTTTTATGTGAATGTCTTCACAATGTCTTGCTGGGTCATGTTAGAGTGTAAGTAAGAGACCTAGAAAAATACAGACACAATTTTGAAAGTGTTCTCAGGAAAAAGTCATCAATTGATAAACGACGAGCACTTTTTCTAACAAAAACCCGTTTCGAATTGATTCAACTCATTATAAAATTTTGTTTCATCCATTTCAGTTAAACCATGTCAACTGCTGAAGAATTTATTTTGATTCAAAAAATCAGTTTATGAAAGAGCAACCGTATACCTCACCAATTGAAAATGATCCCAGTGTTCAGCACACCGGTGCTCAATTTTCCTTTTTCAACCGTATGCGACCAAATGAAAACACTAAAAAAGAGTGTCAGGAAAAATTAGATACAAGGGAAACAATTGATCTGACTGAGTTGTCAAGAAAAATTGCGCACAAAATTCTTCAAAATTTTAACGTGATAGCGCCAGCGAAATTTACCAGGACGGAGAATATAGTTAGCCTCATTAAAGAGTCAAAAAAAGTTGTTATAGACGGAATTAAAAGTTTCATTGTTGACGGAACAGCAACAGGGATAAATGTCACTATTTTTCTCTATGATTTGCAACATCCAACTAAAGAGTAATTAACCCAGATTGTTTTAAGATTCTTGGGTAAAAGAAGACTTAGTGATCAGCAGAAATGCTAAAATTGCGTTCCGGAAAACAACTGAAAGAACTGCCGAACCAAACAAAAAGAAAACTATTTCGCCAAAAGGAATCAAGCACAAAGAAACCAGTCAATTACTTACAGAAGAATCCTCAGACGTCGGAATTGGTTTCGAAACTTCGAAGGAAGACAGAACTCAGCAAGAGAAGGAGTGGGAGTCTTTCGATGAATGAGAAAAAATTGCTTGAGTTAAAATATACGAAAGGTCCCGCAGCATACAGAAGCGTAAAAAATCTACCGAGAATCACAAATTTGAAACCAAGTAAAGTGAAAATATTCCTAGATGGCAAAAATGCCCACACAAAGCAAAAAAACATAGAAAAAAATTTCCAACACTGAAGGTTATTGCCTACGATAAAAATTTGGTCGCTAGACTTGGCTCATGTGGATAAATTAGCAAAAGAGAACTAAGAGATAAAATATTTTTTGGTTGCGGTGGACTGTTTCTCACGTTATCTACGAGTCGAACCCTTAAAATCAAAGTACGCCACAACAACAGCAGATGCGTTTAAGAAAATGATAAAGAACAAGCGACCTAAGAAAGTGTGGGTAGATGCTGGTACAGAATTTAAGGGCTATTTCAGCACTCTACGTCAGAAAAATGAAATCGAAGTTTATAAAACTTTCAGCGAGAAAAAATCAGCATTTGCGGAACGAAATATAAGATTGCTCAAGAATTAGATATACAAGTATTTAGAGGACAAATGGACATACTCGTATATTAATAAATTGCAGAGCTTTGTACAAACCATTAACTCTAGGGTCAACGGAGTAACGAAATTGGCGCCCAATAAAGTGACAAAGAAGGACGTTCCTTACTTGATATCATTAATATTAAATGATTCAGCAAAACTAGTTCGCCGACCAAAGTTTTACGTTGGGGTCTTTGTGCGAATATCAAAAGCGGATCTTCCTTTTAGAAAAGGTTACAAGCAAACATTTACCAACGAAGTTATTGAGATTTACGATTTATCTACAACAAATCCTTCTGCTTATAGTCTCATTGATGCATCCCAAGAGCCAGTCAAAGGAAAATTTTATGAATTAGAGTTGGTCAAAGTTAGAGACAACAGTAGTGAAATAACAAAACATGATTGAATTCACGGTTCGCTTAGGTTCATCAGCCTCTATGATTATTTTTTCTCAAAGCACCTTGTCCTCATTCAAAAATTATTTCAGTGAAGAAATTAATTTGGAGGGGGATTGGCGAGTTGCACTAAGTGAAATTATCTTCCCGGCAAAAAAAATCAATTGAACAAAAGTGATTTAAAAATATTTTCTTCTGAAGGCCTTAAGTTTCGTGAGAAAAGTATTCCATTTGATGTTGTCTCCAGACCATACGGAGGAGAACGAGCTATTATTGGAACTGGTTCCTATGAAAACCGTGACCATCTGTTGAGAGCTTTAAACACAGCTACCAGATTGCCTCATTTTGACTATCAATTTAACAAAATCAACGGAGTTTTATTCTCTTTTTTGGTAAAAATGAAGGAATTACTTTTCCGGATAACGAAATTCCAAGCATACTAGATTTCAACGGTATTCATGATGGGTCTGGTTATCATATTGGATACAAGATGTTTGACACTTTTGACCATGGCTGATGATGAAGAACTTTTGTTGGCGATTATCCTTTTGATTTGTCTGCAGGGAAGCAACTAATTTTTATTTACGTTAACATAATTGAGTATCAGTACGTAGGTGATACCAAAGCACCTCTTATTCGAGTCATTCGTTCAAAACAACGACTGAAAAACGGTAGTCCCTGCAAAATAGAGCCAACACACAAAATTGTTTTCAGCAACTTCCAATACGAAAAGTTACTATCAAAAGATTTTCAGTCAATTTAAAATCAATTGCAGACAGAAACTGGAGAATAAGTTCCAATCGCTGGAACAGGAAAAATTATTTTGACTTTAAATTTTAAAAAAATTCGACTAAATGGAAGCCTACTATCAACAGCAATCGGTGTCACCATACTTTTCAGGACACTATCGTCAACGAGGAAGTGGTTTTGGGGCTTTAGCAGCAGGTATTGGCAGAGCGGCGTTACCGATTGAAAGAAAGTTTTTTTTGGCCTGTAGCCACAAAGATTGGACGTCAAATAATTGTTCAAGCAGCTCCTGAGCTGGTAGAGGTTGTTACAAAGAGAAAGTGTCCAAAATAGGCATTAATATCGACTGTGCAAGAAACTGTAAAAAGAAATGGGCGGATGAAAAAGAATACCTAAAGTAAAAACAAACGGTGAAAAGCCAAAAAAGGAATTCGTAAGAAGAAGCCTTTGACGAGAACTCGGTTAAATTTCTTTTCAAAAGTTCAATATCTTTACTAATTTACTGCCCGCAGAGGCAACACAAAAAGTTTTTTACTCAAAAAGTTGGACCATCATATTCGCCGGACGGTCCAATGCTTGAGTTTGAAGTTTTGGGCGATAGAAACAATTTCATAGATTTACAAAAACTTCTCCTTGAAATTAAATGCAATATTTCCTGAAACAATGACGGCGATTTAAGAGCAGGAACTGATGCTACAAATAGAGACAGGCCATACTTTAGCAACAACGCATTACATTCTTTATTTTCAGAATGCACTGTATCTGCTAAGGGTGTTAAAATTTCCAACCCAAACGGAAATTATGCTCACAAAGCATTCAATGAAACGGAATTTTCTTCAGGAAAAACTGCAAAAAACACATGGCTATTTTGTCGGGGATATTATTACGAGGATGAGCCAGCTAAAATTGATGGCACCGACGGTCGCGCGGACGACGTGGCGGTCAGAAAAGCTCCTGTTGCTACTTCCCAGGCGAACTATTTTATTGGAAAGCCGGCGAATGATATTTTAACTTGTGATAAACACTTACTTAGTTGTGTTACTCAGCGAATTTCATTTAGAACGTCTACAAATGATTTTGTTGTAATTTCTCTACGTTAAAAAAATGACAATAGCGGATCATATTTTGGCGGCAATTGAGAAAAATCTATCAAAAACCCCTGCCGTGTATCGCTATACAGAAAGATTGCCACGAACTTTTTTAGCTACAACTGGAGTAAGAGGTTAGAGCCATGAGGATATTTTCTCAAAAGAACCTGTACGACGTATGAAAATTGCAATGGCAACAAAACAAGCATACCTCGGAACTAATCGCTCTAATCCATTTCACTACCAGAAATTCAATTTGAGCCAAATTGTTGATTATTGAAATGGTCATCCTGTTGTTGAAACTCCGGTCTCAACAACTTTCAAACACCGAATTTACTTCAATACTCTGGAAGCCCTGGATTTTCTTGACAAAGGTGGGCATGGCATAACTCTGGACAATTATCCCAATCACTTTATTCTAGCTTTTGATTTAATATCAACGCAAGAACCTTCTCATGATTTCATTCATCCAGAACTTACAAAATGCTTAATTTCAGTTCAACTTACATTTGACGAAGCTTTGGCAGCCAACGTAGCAATTCTATTTCTGGGTGAAAGAAGCTCAACAATTTATGTTAATTAGGAACGAAAGGTGACAAAAAACTTGATTATCACCTACCCCACAGATGGATATTGATGGAATACGCTATTTGTTGGGAAAATGTATTCATTTGAAGTATTATTTTTATGGAGTTTTTGCAGCCGCCAAAGTTAACAAGAGAAGGATTTATCATAGTCAATGCTTCACCGTCGCAACATGCAGGAAGTCATTGGATGGTTCTTTTGTTTCATGAAAACAAAGTTTATTTGACAGATCCGCTTGGAATCCCGATACAAAACTACCAATTATTGTATTGCCGACTGTTAAAATTTTACAATGAAGTATTTCAGATACTCAAACTTAAGCCAATTCAAAATCAAAACTCAAAACTCTGTGGACTTTTTTGCATTTATATTGCACATGTGGTGTTTGGTTATGAATATCCTTTGATGTTGAATATGAACGACAATGATTTGCTACGCTTCGCTAATCATATGCTCTAACATTTTTAATTTAATTTATTTTTTTTGCTCAATTATTTCTTCAAAGACAAGAGAACAAGACAGTTGTTAATTAAAAGATTTAGATTCCATATAAAAATTTATCAAAATCAAACTATTATCAACATGCAAACAACCATAGCCAAAAATTAATAAATCAAGTATTTTGGAAAGCTCACCGCACATACAACCATTATAAATACTATAAAATCTATCAATCGTAGTAGGTAAAAAGTCAGTTTGCGTTTGAACATCCTGTGTCAAAATCATGCTTACAATTGGTAATTTTTTGTTAGAATTTGAAACAGCTAGATTATCCTGCTCGTTGTAACAGACTGCCTCTTGAAGTTTTTCCATTACTTCGCCATAATGCACTATGTGAGAAGACCCCCGAATGAGCAGTTGAAAACAAGTGAAGAGAAATGGTATTGTATATGGTTTAGAAGAAGTATCCTTGGAGGACTGCGGTAATTGATCAACAGCAGCAATGACATGGTAATGAAGTTGTTGTATTTTGCAATGATCTTCGTTTTTGTGCTGGCTGTATGCAAAGTTTTTTGTAAGATTACAATCAAATTGAGGCTCACTATTGCAAATGAAACATCGAAAAAGTTTTTGGAATTGTCGAAAATATTCAGGTGTACGTTCAAACATTGCTTCAACCATTTTCTTTTGCTATTTAACTCTCTTTATCACTCTCTGAGAACTTTTTTGATTTTTTGAATCTGCAGCTACCACTTTGACCATTCGTTTCTAAACTGGAACCAGGCTGTAGCTTCCTTTTGCCAGAGCTGCTCTGCTTGTTCGCAAACTTTGAGAGAGTTATTCTCCTAAACGCATCAATATTTTCTCCCACTTGCTCCAATTCCTGCATAGAGAGAGTGAGTTTTTGATTGAAACAAAATTCGTTGTCTCCGTTTTCTTTTTTGAAAATATTCAGCGATATATAAGTTCCAGTATTGTCATATGTTTTCACACAGGCAACTAAATATGGTTTTACAGAAGGCGCTATATCGTGATAAAAATCAAAGTACTCTTGAGATGACGACATACTACTTTGTTTTTAATTACAAACGCAAACTTGTGACCACACCGTGTCTTTGATAATAAAACAATACGTATTCAAACATGTGCAAGACGATAATAAAGGGTAAACTCGACTGACCAATCACAGAAGCTGAGACGACCACACTGAATTATTTATGGAAATGAAAGACATATTTTGGCACATGTAGTAGACAAAATAATTCCTAAAACTCGGCCAACCAATCACAAACGCCGAGACCAAAACTTGCGAAACAAACAAAAATCAAAAACAGATTTTGTCATATGCACCAGTCTAAAATAATCTTCAGTCAGCTTTCAACCAATCAGAGGTCTGAAAAACATGTCCAGATTGGATAAAAATTGATAAACACTGTAGACGTACAGCTATAGTTATTGTTAGTGCTATGAAGATTTTAAAAGGACAAAAACAGAACAGGAAAACTGTTTAGTAAAGTAAAGAAAAAGTTAGAATTTCTTTCACTAAAAAAGAGAAGTTAGTTTTCTTCAGTATTTAAGCGAAATTGACTGCTCATTCTATCATTTTGCCTAAGTTACGCAGTAGGGTTCAGTCGGACATCAGTTTTTTCCCGTTAAATATTTGTCATATTTATAATTTTCCTCAAGTTTTACACTATATTACATTTGCGTTATCCCTCAAACACCTTGTTTTACACAATTTACCGGTCTGCACTTGTTGTCATTCACAATGCAAAACAATCTGTGCATAATGGAATGGCTTCTTGTGGAAGTACTTTGCATAAAATTGTTCAAAAACAAAAAACAACAATTTTTACTCTAAAAATACACAATTTTTTCCTCGGTTTTTAACTCTCCCGTCATACAAACGTGGTGTATGAATTGCTTTACTCCACACTTTCAAACACCTTTTTAGTACTTTTTTGGAACATTTCATATAACTTCGATCATTTATTTTGTCCACTTAATACGTATATATTTTTGCTTATTTTCTGCAAAGTTGCATTCTTTTCACGTGTGACGCTGCAAATTTCATACCAGACACAATAACTCTCAATTTGGAGCCCTTTTACTTAAATTTTTTTGGTTTTCTAATCTGTCCACACTCCCTAATCTGGGATAATATATGCGCAATAAAATTATCAAATTAAAACCAGATGTTGGATCAAAACCACCAAAATTTGACTCCATTTCGTTTTACTGTCGATATATTAGATAAAACTTATCCAGAGATTGAAATAAAACTGTGAAATAATAAACTGTGATTCCAGAAAACTGTGAAATTTTAAGAAGTTTTTATCCCCCGCACAAAATAGCTTTTGCACGAAAAAGTTTTTGCCCAGCAAACAAATTAAGCAAAAATTTCACAAACTTTTCTCACCGCACTAAATTGAACAAAAATTTTACAAGTTTTTGTCCCCCACAAATTTGAGAAAATTTTACAAGTTTTTGTCCCGGCACAAATCGAGAAAATTTTTACAAGTTTTGTCCCTCCGGCAAAATTGAGAGACGAAATTTTTGACCTCAAAAATGTACCGCACGATTCGTCACGTGTGGGGACGTCCACACCCGTGACAAAACGTTATGCACGATTTGTCACGGGGGGGGGGACGTCCCCCCGTGACAATACGTGCATTTTAGTATGTTCATAAAATAATAGTGAAAAAACGCCGGAAAAGTTAGCCAACTCAACTACGAGAAGCTCAATCCAGCCCTTTCACCAGAAGCTATAAAATGCAAAGGCTTCACAAATAGAAAAATCGGATCTATTCCGTTTGTGCACCCCTCCCCCAGTACGTTATGCGCCCTTAGTTACAGACCACGTGCCATTACATAGTAATCATTATGTTAAAATATGGCACGTGCGTCTGGGGGTGCAAATAATAAGCGCCCAATAAGCTGGGGGGGCACAAACGGAAAAGCTCCAAATATCAATTTAATTCAAACTCTCCATTTTGATATGTCGTATTGATCCTGGCTTGCCTCGACTTGTAAAACAATTCATGCGGAGAATTGAAAAAACGACATAATTTGTTGCAATATGGTAGGGGAAACTGTGAAAAATGTGAACAACAAACAAACCCAATGAGAAAAACAAACAAACACACTATTTTAGATTTCCCACCCTAGTCGAGACCTGGAATTTATGAAAAGACCTATTTATTCCAGGTGGGAAGGGGGTAAATATTGAATTAAATTACACGGTCGAGGACACTAGTTAAATTCGGGGCTAATTCTTTCCATAAGTCCAGCCAAATTCTTTTCATATACAAAAATGAGGCAGTTCCGACAACATCTGGGTTCGATCTCGTGACCGTCTCTAATCTTACCCAATGCTTAACCAACTGCGCTACATGGCCGTAACCTACAAGGAAATTGCAAAAAAGTCTTATATAACGGTCGCGAGCGTAATTCCAGGACATATTTTATTGTCCAGCCGAATTCCAGAACACCTTTATTGTCCAGCCAAGTTCCATAACACCTTTTTTGTCCAGCCAAACTCCAGGACGTATGTTTTACTTCCAGCCAAATTTTAGGACGGTTGTTTTAGTTCCAGCCACAGTCCAGGACATCACATTGGGTCCAGACAAATTCCTTTCATACCCAATATCTGTCGAGAACAATCTTTTCATACCCTAAATCTGTCGAGGACGGTCTTTTAATAATTCCAGGTCTCGACTAGGGCAGGTAAAGGTCTCAGACCCAAACCACCTCTGATCAGACCAACTTGGGTCGCACACAGGGGTCATTATGCGACCAAAATTATAGGGTCAAGAAAGTGCCAAGATCGCGTGATAGTGTGAACGAAGTTTGGACCATGGTTGCAAAATTATTGCATCATTCATTTTTCTTGGATGACCAGGATGAATACACCGAACCAATTTCGCCCATTATTTAAAAACTTCTGCTTGGTATTTACAGACTGAATTAAGTTTGGTATTACGCATGGTATTAAGTAGATTGTTAAGTAAAGATTGTTAAGATAGACTAGACAGCAAAATCTAAGAATTGGATTTTCAACTGGCTAGAATATTTTCATAGAACCCAATTTTTTTTCTGGTTTTTAGTCTACTCAGGGTAAAAAAAAGTGACAACATTACATGGCAAGTGTTAAAGCACAAAATGGAAAAACCATGATTCACTACTGGTTTATCTTAGGATGAGCTCGGGGAATGAGCGAGAACAAGACGAGTGAAAGTTTGTCTTCTCAAGAATAAATATGCATGAAAAAGAGATGCTACAAAAAACTAGCTGCAAAATTTAGAGCAGCGTAAACTAGAAAAGCTCTGATCTTTCATAACATTAAACTAGTTCCTAGACTATCATCCATATCAGAGAGTCTACGCGGACTTTTCTCTAAATCTAAGCACAATCCACAAATAAAATTTGAAATTAGAGAAGAAAACAAGGATAAGCTCAATTGAATAAAACCAAAACTCAACTGAAAACATATAATTTCATCAATAATTAATGGAACGTGTTACATGTGATGTCAACAAAAATGGGATTGGTCCTATATCAAACAATATAAAAACTCCAAGAAAATGCCAACCGCTTTTGCTGGCAGTTTTTAAAAATTCATTTGAAGATTGATACAGTACAAACGAGCTAAAGCTGCAACAAATATTGGAGACTTAGAATATTTTAAGTTTTATTTGTGCAGATTAGAACTCATTATGCAAAGAGACCATGAAGCAGTCCGTCCCTGTTAAATGAACATAGAGCAATGAGCGAAAGTTGCCAGCTTCCGATATTGAAAGAACATTCTGGCATTATTGAACTCTAAAACAGTTGCCTCTTTCTGGCATTAATTATTCAAGTCAGCTTTCGATCACGAATTTTGATTTAGTAGAGTCAACAACAAGATTTAGTCCTACAGTTAAAACTATCATGTATTTCTCAAAAAAATCTTGAAGCCGAAACAAACCGTTCCCTATGAAAAAATTATCAGTATCCCACTGAGATGCTTGTAGCTTTCGGCACAGAAAAAGATCTCTTAACCATGTAAGCCTTACAAAAGATAAAGTGCACACAAAATGCGTTCTATTTGGCATAGAGAGGTCGGAAAAAGTTTGGACCATGGTCGCAAAATTATTGCATCATTTATTTTTCGAATATTTTCATAGAACTCAATTTTTTTTCTGGTTTTTAGTCTGCTCAGGGTAAAAAAAGTGACAACATAACATGGCAAGTGTTAAAGCACAAAATGGAAATACCATGATTCACTACTGGTTTACTCTGGGGATGTACTCGGGGAATGAGCGAGAACAAGACGAGTGAAAGTTGGTCTTCTCAAGAATATATCTTAAATATGCATGAAAAAAAGATGTTTTGGACAGCAAATTCAAACGAATGATTAATCCTAGCAAATTCAGCATTTGAACATGGACATATTTATTAGTGGCGTTGCTGAATCCGCTATCACAGGTGTCGCTGACATGTCGACTGCTTTCCAGAAAAGCAAATGAAAAAAACTTAGAAAACAATCACTCAAACTTTTCAAATGTGTATGGCATATTGCCTAATATAAAAAAACTGTAGGCGCATGAGGATGAGCTATGCAAAAAAGCTATCTCTACTTATCGAAAAAAATTGGCTGATAATCTCAAAAATATTCAGGAATTCAGGGTTACAATCTAAACCAACCCCACAAAGACGCGTTTTGAAATACCGAAAATAACAACTAGCTGCAAAATTTAGAGCAGCGTACTTTAAAACAGCTCTGATCGTTCAAAGCACCTTTCAAATAGTTGAACTAGTTCCTAAACTATCAACCAAATCGGAGACACTCCGCGCAGTCTTTTCTAAATCTAAACACAATCTACAAATAAAACTTGAAATTAGAGAAGAAAACAAGGATAAACTCAAATGAATAAAACCAAAACTCAATTGAAAACATATACTTTCATCAATAAATAATGGAACGTGTTGCATGTGATGTCAGCAAAAATGGGATTGGTCCTATATCGAACAATATAAAAACTCCAAGAAAAAGACAACCGCTTTTGCTGGCAGTTTTTAAAGTCATTTGAAGATTGAAACAGTACAAACGAACTAAAGTAGTAGTAGTAGTAGTAAAAGACTTCAATTTACCAATATAAGGGGTTTCAACATATCGTTTGATGAAAGTCTAAGAATATGGTATTGATACAAAAAAATAAAAAAATTATATTTTACAAAGTTAAGATCGACAGAAAGTACATCGGCATCTAATGGACCAAGTGCATGTGTAGTTTAAATCAAACTGAGAGTCACGAAGGTTTATGAAGAACTCTCTCAGGAGGCGTTTGTGGTCCGCTGGTGGTTTTAAACTATCGAAAAGCCCCGTCTCGTTAAAATCATTTACATAAACCTGTACCCTTTTGAAATAGGACTTCGATGTTAGTTGCTTTATTGTTGGGTTGATGACAAGTTGATTAGAGTGTTCGCTTCTTAAAATCCTGGAATTGATCTTGAGCGTGAAAAAATCCTCAAACTTAATACAAGTTTTCCCTAACATAATGGAAATAAAAAATCGCAGATCTCGCTCAATAAGCTGATAGCAGATAGGTATGTTGTCTGAATATTGTAGGGCTGAAATGTAATTGCGTTTTCCATAACACCAGCACAATCCTCTCCAGTAGAATTTTTCTAATAATCTCAAGTGACCAATATCGGGAAACCACGCTACAGAGGCGTATAGGAGAATAGATAAAACGCAGGATGTGTACAAATTTTGCTTGACTTTGTTTGGTAGGCTATATGGCACATTATGTCTGAGACAATTGAAACTTCTTTGAGCTTTCGTTAGCTTATTACGTATATGCCTACTCCACTTCAAATTGCTACAAATTTCAACACCTAAATCGGTTGTATTGTGCACTTTCTGTAAAGAAATCTCGTCTATCTTGAAATCGCATTTGTGTGCTTCTGAGATATGAATATAAACACATTTCTCCGCGTTTAATTTCAAAGAATTTTCTGAAGACCAGTCTACAAGTTTATTAAGATCTCTCTGACAGTCAGTAAAAAAAGTCAGAGGTGGCACATGACAACTTGGTATCATCTGCAAAACAAAAACAGCTTGAACGTTCCGGTAGTGATGACATATCATCGATGTAAATTAAAAATAGCAGAGGTCCAAGAACACTACCTTGAGGAACACCACTGGTAATCGTAACTTCATCTGACAATATTCCATTGATGTTAACACGCTGGTTTCTTCCGGTTAAGTATGAGAACATAAGCTGCAAGAAGTCATTGTCAAGACCGTACAACGATAGCTTTTTAAGCAATATTGCATGGTCTACATTGTCAAAAGCTTTCGCAAAATCCAAGTAAATGATAACCTGTTCGACGTTCTTGTCATAGTTGGTATAAATTTCGTCAAGAAAAACGAGCAGTTGAGTAATTGTTGAGTGTCCTTTTCTGAAGCCGTGCTGCCTACTGCTCAATTTATAGTTGACTTTCGAGTAAAGGAAGTCAAATAGAATTTTCTCCAATATTAATGATAATCGAGGTAATATGGAAATGGGTCTATAATTCTCAACTCTGTTTTTTGACTCCTTCTTGTGGATTGGGGTTATGAAGGAACACTTCCAAATTCTTGGCCACTTGCGGAGAAATATGATGTTACTGAACACTAAATGAATTAGAGGAGCTAATGTAACAGCGCAGTTCTTGAGAACGAATGGGGGAATACCGTCTGCAACAGCGATTGTGCTTGGAGGGACGTTTTCAAGTAAAATGCCAACCTGTGCAGGTGTCACGAGTAAATCAGACAGCTGGATATCAGGACTCTCAATTTCATTCGGAGCAGAAGTAGGAATAGAACATTTTTGGTAAACAGAATGAAAAAAGATATTAAAAAGATTAGCTTTCTCTAAATCTGACATAGCAGAACTTTCAAGGTAAGTCATTTTATTTGGCAGTGAATTTCGGCCGCCCAAACATTTTAACATATTAAAAGCATCAAATGTCGTAAAGTTATTTGTGGATTCAATAAAACTCATTTTATCCAACTCAATGAAGATTTCACATCGTTTTCAAGATTTTCGAGTTTGGCAGAGGAGCACTTTTTGCGTCTTGCTGTTTCAAGTTTGTTGATCGTGTGCATCGTTAGGGAGCTATAAAAGAAGGGGAACTGCTTTCTCTTCCTGCGTTTTCTAACAAGGCAGTATGAAACTAGATTTAGTAATTCTGCTAGCCAGATTTCCGCAAAATTTTTGTCTGCGCTGAACAATGAGACGTGCAGCGAACACACGCTACTTTTGAATAAGTCCTCATTAAAGGTACAAGCCAAAAAATCTGATGAAAAAATCGATGAAGGGATCGGTTTAAAATTGTAGTTTACTAAAACAGGGTTGTGGTCGGAAAGCGGGAAATCCAATATTTCGTAGTCATAAGCATCCGAGTGTGTAACAAAAACTAGATCAAGAATGTTGCCTTTTCTGTGGGTCGGAAATCTGATAATCTGCTTCAAAAGCAAATCTTGAGTCAAAGCATCAACCAAATCTTGTTCATCTGCAATTCTAGCTGCGCACTCTTCCCAATTTATGTGGGGCAAATTGAAATCTCCCAAAATTGCTACACTAAGATCTTTTGGCGAAGTGGCAGCTGCTTGTGTTATATCATTGAACCTTTTAACTATACAACTTCCAGCCGTTGAAGTTGGAATGAAATACTTGGAGCCCCTGGGTGGTAAGTATAAAAGAATGACTCCAAAATTACTTGTACTATTACTGAACAAGCAGCTCAAGCAGAAATCGTCTATTTTAGCCTCCAATAACTCAAACATTTGTAGAAAGGAACTATGAGCGGCCAGTAATAGGCCTCCGTGTTTACCTTCTTTGCGATCGCACCTGATTATAACTGAATATGGCAAACCACAGAAAATCATAGAGTCTGATGTTGAGTCATCCAGCCACGTTTCAACCAGGCAAACTAAAGCCGGACATTTTTGTGAGAGGAGATCGACTAAACTCAGGCGCCTTTGCAAGTTGACGATGCTTTGTACATTGAATAGCAGAATTTTCAGACTACTTATGTGTTCATCCCCCGATAAGCAGGGTAGTCATCTTTTTTCAATCACTTTTCCGTTTTTGATTACGAACATTTTCTCAGAATACTTTTCTTGTAGAGTACGCTTTTCAACTCTCAGCTGATATTGAGCTTCACGTTCAGACTTAGTCAGGTCTAGATCAACAAATACCGAGGAATAAAATGCGTTGTCCCTAATTTGATCGAATTTCGAAGAAACTGTTTACGTTTTATTTGAGATTTGAATTTGACAAGAAGAAGTTGCTTTCCATTCTGTTCGCTAATTTTCCCGATTCTTTTCGTTTCAATGTCAGCACTGTCAAGGACAATATCAATCGTTTGCGCTAATTTCTGAACACACTCCTTATCATCTGTCGAGCTGGACCGCGCAGTTCCCTTAATGACAAGATTGAGCTTTTTGCTTTCTTGTTCATTTTGCTCTTGACGAATCTCCCTCGCAATGCAAGACCGCGCTTTGTTCTCTTTCGTCAAGTTATCCAAAAGAACACTCGAATAACTCTTTGGCTCTTTTTGCTTATGGATAGCGCAGAAACCGCAAATGAACGGTTTAGCGCAGTCAAAACTTTTGGGGACAGAAATTTTTGTGAGAACAGGGCAGGCATCTGTGCTGCAGGAAATTTCTCGTTCGATAAAATTGTCCTTGGATAAAAAATTGTCCTTGGATAAAAATTGTCCTTGGATAAAGCTGCAACAAATATTGCACACTTAGAGTATTTTAGGTTTTATTTGTGCAGATTAGAACTGATTATGCAAGGGGACCATGAAGCAGTCAGTAGTGGAAAAAACAAGGAAATGAAACAACACCAAAATTTTGTTTTATTTCCTAACACTATCACAGGAAACCATCCACCAGAAAAATTTGTTCCATTCTCCTAACGCTAATCGCGCATGTCGAGCAGGAACAAATTCTACTGCTTGCTGGTTTCCTTGTTTTATCCACTACTACATATTCACTCTAAGTCTAACATTAAAATATAAAGTGTTTTAATTCTAGAAAAAAATAATATTGAACTCACCAAAATTTTTGTTTTATTTCCTAACACTAATCACAGGCAAATTAACCAACACTAAAATTTGTTCCTAACACCAATCACACATTTCGACTGGGAACAAAATTACTATTTGTTTCCTTAACCGAACAGCACTCAACCTTGATTTATTTTCCTCATAGAAACTCGGAAATGAAACACCACTCAAACTTGATTTATTTTCCTCATAGAAACTCAGAAAATAAACCAAATCGTCTGCTATCTGCTTTCCGTGTTTTATCCACAACTACAGCCACCAATAAAATTTAACCCCTTCTCCTTACACTAATCCACGAAGTGGTTGCGGAACCAAGACCGAAGGTCCTTACACCAATCCATGAAGTGGTTGGGGAACCAATCCATCAATAAAAAACTACATGACAGATAAATTAATATTATACTTATAAACATGCTCCTTGAATTGATTTCTAGTATGGCCATATCTGTATCTATGAAGATAAATACACAATCTACACTTAGCATTTCTAAATTTATGGTATGAAATATGTTTATTAACCCCACACATACAACCTGTTAAATATAAATTCTTATCATTATAATGTTTTCCTAAATGTTCAATATAATCTTTTACTTTGACTACATTCTCACATATATAACAAGAATATTCTAATTCTTTACAATTATCACAACACTCTTTTCAAGGCTCATTTTTACACTTATCACACTTCATTTTTTACTTTCGAAAAACTATTTTTTCCATAATTTTCCCTAACAAAATACACCATGTCTCACTCAAAAAACAGTAATGTGAACCTTTGTGATATATGTGATTTATCCTTTGGTTCAAGGAAGGATTTTCTCAAACACACATTAACAAACCAACACCAGAAAAGAGCTAGGGATATCATTATGGATCTTGATGAAGCTGAACTAAACCTAAAGCCGAAGATGGTAATATCAACTCTAAAATTAGGTATGAATCTGAAGAATGTCATGAAGAATTTAGGAATAAAATAGCTCTAACTACTCACTCATATAGTCATAATCGTAACTATCTAGAAAACACAGAAGACTTTGTTATAAACTCCAGTCAGAACATGAAAGAATTTTATATTACTGATAAGGGGGGAATTATATTAAAGATATAGATGAAGCAACTAATTACTCTTTAGGAGAAAATAAAAACTGCTACCAGTTTCGTAGAGTTAAGAGTTTTAAATATAAGATTACAGTCGAGTGTGATTATAAGAAGAGAACCAAAGAAGACGTTAAGATTGCAAAAATTTTTTTCGATACTGACTACATTAATAATAATGCGATTTATGAAAATGGAGACTTCACGGATTGGCTAAACTTCGAAAAGGAAACATATAAAGGTTATGGTTATGATTTCGAGTTTCTTGGAATAAGAAGTATTCAATTAAACATTGAACCAACTAAAGCATCTATTGGTAGCTATATAGATTTTCCAGCTGATCTCAAAAACTCTAAATCGCTTTTAAATATACGCAAGTCCAAATACAACTGCTTGCAACTAACTGTTACTGATTGGCTATATCCAGTCATAGTTAATGCAACACATGAAAGTAAATATGTAGATAAACTAATTGAACCAAAACAACAACATGTAAATAACTTTGGATATATATTAAGAATACAGAAATTATACAATATTAATATTTGGTTATACACACCTTGTGGTGGGGGTAAAATAGAATTGTTTAAAACAGTGGATGACTTTAATAAAGATAGAAACGATGTAAGAATACTAGTTTGGGGGGGATGGTACTACAGAACACTGTGCTCTAATTAAAATCATAGATATCTTGTTAGAACGACCAAATAAAAATAACATTAAATATTAGTACTGTGATAGATGTACATATTGGTTTGATTCAAAAATTAAATATGACAAACATGAATGCAACAACTCATTCAAAC
The DNA here is from genome assembly GCF_964194025.1 of Convolutriloba macropyga. Lineage (NCBI taxonomy): Eukaryota > Metazoa > Xenacoelomorpha > Acoela > Convolutidae > Convolutriloba > Convolutriloba macropyga. The sequence continues at coordinate 79,882,298 of NC_134471.1, read as the reverse complement.
CAGAGATTGTTTGTCCTAAGAAAAAACATATTACTTTTATAAATGAACACAAATGTCAGAATATAAAAAATACTATAACTGCCGATATAGAATGTTGCATTGTTGAAGTCTCAACTAATGATTGTAAATTTGTAATAGCTGAACATATTCCAATAGCTGTGGGTTACACCTGGCAAGGTAACTTCAAGCACTACTTCGGTCTTGATTGTATCAAAAGATTTGCTAGAGATCTATTATAGATAGAAACAGAAAATAATTTCAAATATAATGAAAAGATCATATTCACAGAAGAAGATAAATTATACCATAAAACTATTAACACTTGTCATATCTGCAGCAAAACATGTATTAATAAAGTAAGAGATCATTGTCATGAAACTGGTAAATATAGAGGACCAGCATGTAAGATATGTAATCGAAGATATAAACAACAAAACTTCATTCCTGTAATATTCCACAATGGCTCTGGCTATGACTTCAACCTACTATACAGTGAACTCTTCAAACAGAATAATGATAAAAGAAAAGTAGATAACATACCACTAGCTGCTGGTAAGTCTAATATGTTTAGCATTGGTTGTCTCAAATTCTTAGATAGTTATAACTTCTTAGCTATGCCTCTAGGTCAAATGGTAAAGATATACGGATGTAAAACTAAAACATTATATCCATATGAATACTTTGGTTTAGATGACTACCAAGAAGTTATAGGTAATCTAAAAATAGAAGACTTCAAATCCTGACTACATAAAAATTTACCAACACAAGAAGAAGTCGAAAGCTTTAATAATGAAAACAGTCATAAAACTGGTAAAGATCTAACTATAGAGTATTTACAGGATGATGTCGAAATATTAGACTATTGCATGGATGAATATGTTATACTAAGCATGAAAGAATTCAACCTCAATCCACTACATTACGTTAGTCTCCCAGGTTATAGTTTTGATTGTTGGTTAATGTCAAGTGGTGTTACACTAGATACATTGCAAGATAAACAAATGTTAGATGATTTTGTTGGATTAAAGAGAGGTGGTATATGTGGAATAATGGGTGATAGATATAGTAATAATCGGCGAAGGTCCATATGGTTCATAGACGCAAACAACCTATATGGTTATGCAATGATGCAAAAGCTACCTTATAAGGACTTCCAGTTTACTACTACTACTCTAGACACTATACTAAATACTCCAGATGATAGCGATCATGGTTATTATATAGTTTGTGATATTGATTATATTAATGAATGTAAAGAGAGAACAGAGCAACTAGCACTAATGCCTAATAAGAGAAAGATAAATGATAATGAATTAGGTTACAGAGAAAGAGATGGAGGCAAAGCAAGATCAGAGAAATTAATCTTAGATCAAAACAACAAAACAGAATATATGGTTCATTATATGATGTTAAAGTTCTATGTTAAGATGGGTGTAAAAGTAACAAAAATACATAGAGTGATTAAATTTAAACAAGACTATATGTGTAGAGATTATATACAAAACAATACAAATAAAAGAGCAACAGCTAAAACTGAAGCAGAGAAGGATATAAGGAAATTAATGAATATTTCACTATATGGAAGAATGTGCATGAATCCCCTACACTTCCTTCAAAGCAAGTTCTTGCATGATGAAGAAAAGATAAGGAAAAGTAGAAGAAAAACCAACATTTAAGAATATAACTAGATATAGAGATTATAGCCAAATAGAATATATAAAGAAAAAAATAGATTATAGCTCACCTGTATATGTGGGAGTAACAATACTCGAACTTAGCAAATTACACATGTATGATGTATTCTATAATATTTTACAACCATCCCTCAAAGATCTAACACTTCACTATATGGATACAGACAGTTTTGTATTAAGTTACAGTGAAGGTAAAGTTAGTGATGAGCATATGGATCTATCCAATCTCGAAAAACCAATCAAGACAAATAATAAAGTCCCCGGCAAATTTAAGCACGAGCTGGGGAGTAGGATTATTGAGGAATTTATAGTCTTAACACCTAAGACTTATTGTTTGGTATACCACGGGTAGAGCCCGTTTAAAGATAGCCCAAAGAATACTAAAGAAAAAGGGATAAAGAAGCATAATAATGCTAAACATGAAGAGTATTATGATGCATTAATGAATAATACACAGAGAACTGTAGATGAAAGCAGAATACAAAAAGTAGGTAATAACATGACAACAACAAAAACAAGTAAGATTAGTTTAAATATATTTGATGATAAAAGGTTTTACGTAAATAACATTGAAAGCTATCCTCATGATGAGAATCTATATCTATTCAAAAGAGATCTAGTAAATAAAATCTGTGAAGCATATTTAAATTTAAACAAAGACCTACTTATAATTAATATTCTAGAACTAACCATTAATGATGATAGAAAGTTAATTGAAGCTGCAATTACACTATATAATGATTTATTAGAATTATAAAAAATGACTAAACTAGAAACACTTATAGAATTAAACCATTTAGAAAAACAAAACAGAAAGAATAGATTAGAAGATAAATTAAAACAACAAGAATATTATGGTGAAATAGAAGAGTTATTTGATCCTTTAACTAAAACACTAATTGCAAACAGTGAAACAATGCAAGCTCATAATGAACAAACATTAAGAGCAATAGATTGGCAAAATCAAGAGTTAGATAAACAAACTAAGATGATCCAGCAAGCTGGCTCCCAGTTTAATGAAGCATTATTGAAGTCCAATGACATAGCTCTAGAGAAAGCTCGAGATGAACCAGGACTTTTCGTAGATAAAGACACAGCTCAAATTATTAATTTAATGTAATTTCAATCAAACCCTCAATTAAAGTTAAAGTTCGGAAACTTAGATATTGGTGAATTTGAAATGAACGGTGTTAAACTATTTTACCAAGAAAATGCATTTACAGTTAAAGATAATATATATGAACTTTCAGATGAGTTTATAAACTTTCTTACTAACTCAAATATAAAATATGGTGAAATCGAGGAAGATGAAAACAAAATTAAATGGTTTTTAAAGGATATTAGATATGATGTAGGAAAAGGGGATAAGAAAAGTGCTAGATATAGAACAATAAAACGTATAATGGAGGTAAGAGATGATATATATGGCAGGGGATTAAATAGCAACCCAAATAATTTAATAGAAAGACTAGAATTAGTAATACTAGAAACAAATGCTGGTCATGATGGATTATATGATGAAATGCTAGATATATCTAAGCAACTATTATCTATGAATATTATTAATCAATATCAATTAGATAATTTTGTTTTTAACTATGGAAAATAGGTGAAACCATGACTAATTCCATAAAAAATGTGGAAAAACAACAACAACTCATAGCTAAAGAAGTATTCAGTCCTCAAATAACAAAGTTTAGAAGAGAAAAAATAATACAATTATATAAAGATGAAACATGGTCAGCTGATTTAATTGATAAGTCATCTCTAAGTAAATACAATAATAATTATAAGTTTTTTTTTAACTGTTATAGATATATTCACAAAATATGCATGGGCTATTCCATTGAAGAATAACTCTGGTTTATCTATAACTGATGGCTTTAACATAGTATTAGGTGAAGATCCACAAGGTGGCTCTGAAAGTAGAAAACCAGAAAAATTATGCTGAGATAGGGGTAGTGAGTTTTACAATAAAACATTTAAATCATTACTTAAAGAATACGAAACAAAACTATATTCTTCTTATAGTGATTTAAAGGCTGTATTCATAGAGAGATTCAATAGAACATTATTACACATAATTAATAAACCAATGTTCATCAATGGTGATGGTAATTGGGTAAATATATTAAATGATGCAGTCATAACATATAACTTTAATATTCATTCAACAATTAATATGACACCTGTTGATGCTTCTAATAATCCGGATAAGGTTAAATACACTTTTAACTTTAAGAATATTAAGCTAAAACTTAAAGTCGGTGATTATTTTAGAAATGCAGATAAACGCAATATCTTCTCTAAGGGATACACTTCTAATTGGAATAGAGAACTATTTAAAGTTAATGAAGTTCTCAAAACACAACCACCAACATATAAGATAGAAGATATTATTGGAGAGATAATAGAAGGTAAATATTACGAACAGGAATTATTAAAATCCAAGTTTGATTTCGAATCTAATAATAAAGTTTTGGAAACATTAAATATAAATCTTTCTGTAAACAAATACAAAGATGACAAGAAATAGATTCAATCAGGCTAAACATCAATGGATATCAACAAACAACGTAACACTAAGTAAGGCTCATGGATTATTCCTAGAAGATAATGATAATATTGACATGAAGGATACCTATAAAATTACAAATGTACATCCTTCGATAGATGAAAAGGAAGTGGTTAATAAAGAGTATTGTGAAAATAACTTTTCTAATAAAATTGATATTTTAAGTAGAAACATAACTGAACTAAGAAAGGGTGACTTTGATAAAGTTACAACTAAAACATTACAACTAAATGAAACACAAGTTAATGAAAATCTAAGTAAAGAATTCATTAAATCAGCAAATGAAGTCACAAATACTGTTAAATTTTGTAATAAAGTTGCTGCTGCTACTATCTCTAAATATAATCGACTAAAACAAGAATTTGATAATAATAAATTTAATCAAAATATTACTAAAATGCATTTAGATGATATGTTTACTAATGGTCTAAGGGAAATGAAAGAAAACAATAAATCTCTTAGAGATGTTATAGTATAATATATAATTTCTATACTTTTACGAAGTAAGTTACTTGATAATAAAGAGAAAGACAGACTTGAGATGCATTATGGATTTAAACAAGAAGATATAACAAAAGAAATAGAAAGTTTTTTTACTAATAAAAATGAGTCAGCCAACAGCACCGAGTGAGATCTTACTGTATCCAAATTTCTCATCAGTATCAGAACGGTTGATAAATTAAAAGATTCAACTTAATAAATTTAAAAATAATATTAACAATATAAAAGATATTAGAAATTATTATGAAACTGAAACTAATAATTATAACAAGAAGTTAAGTAGATATAAAAATTATATTAACGTAGCTGAGATAACAGAATTACTATTATCATCAATTGCAACAACGGTAACAACAACATCAGTTGCATTAACAGGTATAGGATTACCTTATTGCTACAGCAACTGTTTGTGGTTCATTATCAAAAACAATTAATACTAAAATAAGAAATAAAATTGTAAAATATTCACAAATGTATATTCTAGCTAAACAGTTTAACAACAAGTTTAATAAACTATATAATAAATCAATGAATGATAATAAAATAGAAAATGATGAACATAATGAATCAGTCAAGGTATATGAGGATTTTAAGAAGAACAAGAAAAATAAACTATGTGTTCTTTTAAACTAAAGTTATCAGTGTTTAGTTATTATAACATATTTAGTAATAATAATATTAGTATTAATATTTATCCGCGAAGCGGTTACACCGATCGATAGATGTAGAGTTAGAATTAAATTATTTCTTCTTTGTACCTAAGTATAAACCTCTTCCTTTTTGTACTACCTTTATACCTTCACCAAAGTTGCAAATTTAATTAAATCAGGCGTGGCTGATAAAGCAGCTCTAGGGTTTCTAGAAGCAGCTGCAGTTCCTATTTTACTTGCAATCTCTAATGCTCTTACTGGATTATTAGCAACTTTCTTTCCAAAGTTTACTGTAGCCCTACCAACACTTTTAAAGAAACCCTTCAATCCCTCAGCTTCTATTGTTGCATCAGATACTGTCAATGATTTATTTCTATTACACTTAACACAATTACCTTTTAACATCTTAGTTCCTTTGGCTGAGAAAACTCCTCTTATGTTTTTAGTACCACTATAATGTCTGCCACCAACACAATATGAATTGGTTTTGAACTTATTTAAAAGACTCATTTCTATATATAAAAAATAATGGAAGTTAAAAAGTATAATCCTTTTGTTGTTAAACCTAAGACTACGGGTTCCACCCGCGAGTGAAGCTCGAAATCTAAAGCCAAGCCTAAGCCCAAGACTAAACTTGAAGCTAGAGGTCTAACTCTAGAGAACAAAAGGAAATTAGATACTATTTATGCTAAAGGTTTTGTTAAGACTAGTAGGAAATAGTTTGATTAAGATAATGACTGGCTATAAGTATAAGTATAAGTATAAGTAAAAATATACTATTATTACTAACTATACTATTAGATATAACGATACTTTAACTATACTATTAGATATCAGGGAACCTGCTTGGCTTGCAAACGAGCAGAGCTCGTTCGCAGATAACTACGATATAATATTAACCATCTTATTACCATCACTATTAACACTAATTACCTTTCTAGTTTATACTAATGCATGACATATAACAGCTGCAACTGCAACACTAAATTTAAAATTAAGCTGTATTGGTTGTGGGCCTATATGATCACTTTGATATCTAGTATCGAATATATATATTCTATAATTACTTTTGAATGTTCTATGATTTATATATTGTTTTATATTATGTGGTAGCCCATTACAATCTTTATTAAAGCTAAAAATCTCTTTAAAAGCCTCATTATAATTATTAGTGCCATAATTAATATTCATTCTATCTTCGGGATAAAACTCACTACCAATCTTACAATAACATTCAGTAACATTCATTATATCAAATGTACTTGCATCATGTGTTCATTAACATTATTATTTTCAAAACCAACTATTAAATATTGCGGTCTTTCCATACCACTTTCCATACCTAGATCAAACAAGAAGTTAGTAGCATTAGGTACGTTCTTATAAAATGTCTTTCTTTCATAATAACGGAAGTCTATATTATTCTTTTTATTTAATCCTTTCTGTACAATAATTCTATTGTCATTACTAGGATCAATAATAGGCACACACCATGATATATCTCTAATTTCTATATTACCATCATTAGCTACTGCATCAGCACCAGCATTAATTCTATATAGAGCCCTATCATTATTATTTCTTTTTAATATTAGTTTAAATCCTAAACCATATATAATCTTTTCTAAATCATTTACAAAACCAATAGATCACTCATCTTAACCATCATATACATATGACCTCGTTCTGCAGCAATATGGTCAACTTTAAGTTGACTATCTCTATTACCTTGATTTCTAAGAACACCACTCTCATACTCATCATCAGTACTAGTTAATAACTTATACATCAATAGATTATGATGACAATGATCTATATATTCAATAGTCCTACCACCACTAGTTTCAAGTTTAACTGAACTACACAATGGCATCATACCATAATTAACTAATCTGATATTCGCATTATTAGCAAATACACCACCAGCATCATCTGATACAACAAACTCTATCTCTAGATTTGAATCACGCACATTTAAATGATTCTCTTCTCTATTGAGTATGATATTAATGTTAGTATTGATTGTATTCATTGTTGCCAGATTGTTTGGTTTATACTTTATAATCTTACTTTTGTGTATATCATTATTATTACCATAAGTTGTATCCAAATTGAAATCCATTTTCATAAACCAAAAAGTTTAACTTTAAGTATCCACGAAGTGGTTACATCAATCAGGGAACCTGCTTGGCTTGCCACGAGCAGAGCTCGTTCGCAGATAATTATGACCATAACTCTAACTATAATTAAATTATAACTAGAAATAAAACCTTATATTTGAATATTAAAAAATGACTGACAGTTTGATCTTATGGGAACTACAAAAGATACATGATGCTTTAACTAAAACTAAAGAAGAACACACACTTAACTTCAGAATGATAAAGCCAACAGAAAAGTTTAACTTTAGCGAATCTATACTTAATACATCAAAATTAGGTTTAATTAGATTATCAGTTTATAACTCAGTGTTTAAGGTGAATAGAATGAACAATCAACTCATATATGATACCCAAAGTGAAACATGGTCAAATACCCGTCTTTTAGGTATTATACCAGGAGCATATGAATTAAATAAAATAGCAGAATTAATAAAAGAAGAAACTGATGGTAATGTTATAATAGAAACCGATAAGAATACAATGAAAATTTTAATGGAAGTAAAACAAGGTGCAATTAACTTTGACATATAAAATTCAATAGCCCCATTACTAGGATTTAGAAAAATAGTTTATAATAAAGGTAAATATACATCTCAGAGAATTGTTGATATTATGAGTTTTAGTAATATTAACATTCATTGTAATGTGATATCTGGTGTTAAAGATATGGTAAGGATACAGACATACTATATACTTTTAATCTAACTGAACCACCAGGTTACTTGATAAATATTATACCAACTAATATCTTATATCAAAATGTAACTAAACAAAGAATAGAATATATAGAGTTTCATATTAAAGATGAGCATGGAAGACATATAGACTTTAATGGTGATGTATTAAATTTTACTTTACATCTGATTTAGACTTAGACTTAGTCATAGATATAGACTTAGACTTAGACTTATACTTACACTTAGACTTACACTTAAACTAAACTTCAAAATTCTCCGATCCCAATTATTTCTTAGTTTACCATTAATATTTTTATTTTTAGTTATATCAATGACAATATAATTATACGGTCCTTTCCATACCTTATTACATATATTAGCAAAATCATTATAACTAAGTTCCACATTATTAAAGAAATCTTGATATATCGATGCTAGGACTTTACCTCTCTGTTCAATTATAATAAATAGATTACAGTTCTCTCTAACACTGTCTATCCAGAGAGAACAGGTTTTGATTAAGATATATCATATTGCAATTATTATGTCTACCTCTACAAAAGTATTCATTAATAACTGGTTCTTTGGCTCTAACATCATCGAATATCATTAGTTTCTTTAAGTCTTTGGGTAGTTTATCAGGAGATGGTAAATCTTTTATATCTTTAATAAATTCTACATCTGCTTTATGGGACTTCGTCCATTCGTGTAACGGTTTCACCGATGCTTTGCCATTATCTATACCTTCATATTGATCACCAGTAGGATCAATGATGTATAGCTTATCAAAATATATACTAGCTAAAAAATAGTTTTTTTAATAAGAATATCTTACCACATTCACTAGGACCAGATATTTTACATCTAAAGTTATCTGGGAATTCAGCTTCAGTAATTATATCATCACCATTTAGCCATGATTGTAGATCATTATTTATATTAATAGCAATAGGATTATTATTTCTCGGGGTTGATATATCCACCTGATTATAACTACTTCGTAGATCAGGGAACCTGCTTTCCAGATCGGTGAATTTGCAAAACAACTCTGTTGAACCGCTTAGTAGATCATTATCTTTATCATTATCATTATCATTATCATTATCATTATCATTATCATTATCATTATCATTATCATTATCATTATCATTATCATTATCATTATCATTAACATTATCATTATCATTATCATTATCATTAACATTATCATTAACATTATTATTAACATTATCATTAACATTATCATCAACCTTATCATTACTACAACCTATACAAAAACACTCATTATACATTCCTGGATATTTACATTGATTAACTAGAATATTCAAAGCAATGTTAATTCTAAATCCTCTATCAATAAGATAGATCATGTATAAACAATGAGCCCCACAATAAGATTCATCATATTGTTGTATTCTTCCATCAGAGCCTAGATCAACATATTCTTCCAAAAATAATGGTGGCGCCTCAACACCAAAACTATCAAAGTAATACACAGGACCACCTTCTCTTCTTATAACTAAAACCCAATGTGTACCTTCAGTTGGATGTAGGTTGACAATAATGTTGAAGTTAGGTTCACTGATAGGACTTCGTCCATGTTTCACCATCGGGGAACCCGCTTCGCGGATACTATCTGGAGTTTGATCTCTCATTACAGTTTCGATTGGTGTTAGACTTATATCTTTACCTATATCTTTTATTCTGATATCACTCATAGCATTATTATCAATATTAAATTTATTATTAATTTCCTCAAAAGTTAGGATAAGCATTTTTTTATATAAAAAATTTTATATTTATCTATATTTTCATTTATAAAAATGGATACAGGTAGTGTGGTTATAATTTTTATTTTCTTAATTATATTTTGTTTTATAATATATGATTCAATACCATGTAAATACGCAAAACTAGAAGAAAGCTTTGGCGGATTTATGAATAGGAGTCTAGTTAGATTTGAATATGAAAAGTCACCATTACATACTATTGTTTATGGTGGAACTGGTACGGGTAAAACATATTTTATTAGACAATACTTAAAATTATACTCAATCCAAAACCAAGACCAAAATCAAAATCAAGATCAAGATCAAAATCAAAATGAAAATCAAAATCAAAATCAAAATCAAAATCAAAAGCAAAATCAAGATCAAAATCAAAATCAAAATCAACCAAAAAGTATGGTTATAGTGTGTAAAGATGACAGAGACTGGATAGATCCCGAGACTGAAAAGTTTTATACTGGATTTGATAAATGTGATATAAATATGATCACAAAAAACAATATTCAAAAATTTCAAAATTGTGTAATTATGCTTGATGATATGTGTGATAACTTAAATAAGGATATAGCTTATTATTTCACAGAATGAAGACATTATAATATTCAAATGATTGTAATGTGTCATAAACCAGCTCAAATAATAAATACAGCAAGAATGAGTTGTGATACTATTTATTTAACAACTTATAATGGACCTGGTCTATTTAAAAACCTTAATGAAAAATATAAATGTGAACATGACTTTTGTAAAATAATTAGTGAGTTGAATAGTAACCATTATAATCGTACAGATGGATTGGCAAATGAACTTCGTTATGGTATAATTAAATATAATAAGAAAGAAAATACTTTTATTATTATTAGTAGTAATAGAACAATGATATATGATTCAAGAGTTGGTTTACTTGATTTAAAAGCTCTCGGTTTAAAAGATGAGTAAGGAAAAGAAGATATAAATGAACTTATAGCATATATGACACCACTCATGATAAATGCAACAGATAGAAATGTTATTAGTCATGATAATTATCAGTTTTATTTTAATAAACTTCTTACATTATAAGGTATTAAAATACAGAATAATGTTTTAACTCAGGAAGTGGTTGAAGCAAATGGTCTTAGATCATTTTCAACTATTTTAGGTATTATAAGTTCAGGTTTAATGATATATAATTTCATGAGTCCTGATATAACAGTAAGAAATGCCGGACATGTGGCAACTGCAGCGAGTACTATGTTGAATAGAACAAGTACATTATTGAACTATGGATTTGGCAGAAATCAAGATCACGATCAAGATCAAGATCAAGATCTGGAACATGAAAGGGAATATATAGATCTGCGAAGCAGTTACACTCATAAATATACTGGAATTTTAAATAAAGAGGCACGGGAGAATTTAAACAGTCTATATGTAATTAATGAAGAATTTAGAAATGAAATTATAAATTATGTTAAAAATAAAATGCAATTAAACCTTGAAGCAATTTTAGATAAGAGATGTAAAACTAATATACTCAATACGTTAGGAAATAAATATTTAGCAGAGTGTATCAAATCTAAAGATAATACTAAAGATGTAATTGAAATCTTGGGTAAATATGTTGAGTATAATTGAAATTAGACCAATTATAAATGATTATAAAATGTTTAGAGTGTAACTACAAATGTGGAAACATTGCTTGTTTAAATTATCATTACGAATCATGTCATAAAGATAAAATTGATAAATGTATATGTGGTAATATAACAATAAGTGCTATTTGTGCTAATGATTTTTCTCCATGGGGTTGTTCTTTAAAAAATGAATCTAGCTCTAGTTCTGGTTTTGGTTCTGGTTCTGGTTCTAACTCTAGTTCTAGCTCTAGCTCTAACTCTAGTTCTGATTCTGTTTCTAGCTCTAGTTCTAGCTCTAGTTCTGGTTCTGGCTCTGGTTCTGATTCTAGTTATAACTCTAGTTCTAACTCAGACCCTAACCCTAACTCTAACTCAGTCCCTAACCCTAACCCTAACCCTAACTATAACTCAGAAGTATTAATCAGTGAAAGGGACGAAGTCCTTGGTACCCCAACTGCTACGCAGATGGACCTTCGGTCATGCTTCGCCATCAGAGAAGCTGTTTCACAGATCAGAGAAGCGGTTACACCGATCCACGAAGTGGTTACACCAATCAGAAATTGTAATAAATGTAACTATATAAAACCACTAACTGATTTTGATGAGAGTAAGTATACATGTAGAAGTTGTACTTCAGCTAAAGTTAATTGTCCATATTGTGCTTCTATTGTGAGATATGATGGGATACGAGCACATGTAAAAAACAACATCCAAATGTAGAATTAACTAAAGGATTTAGTAGAAATCTGCGAAGCAGGTTCCCTGATCTGAGTGGGAAAAAGCAAAGTTCTAGAACTGTAAGTCCTTTAGTCAATAAACAAGCTGAAGTTCTGGGAACCAGTTGGGTAAACCACGAACAAAGTTCGTTGGTTACCACGACGAAGTCGTTCACTGATAGTTGCTCATGTAAATATTATGATTTTGTATTATTTCTTATTAATAATGGAATAAATATAGGAAAAGTAAAAGAAAATATAAATTTATTGAAAAGTATAGATAATTTGAAATGAAAATATACATATTATAAATACAAAATGGAAATGAAAAGATGTTTAGCTTGTAGAAAACAGTGTCATAGTAAAGGTGAATTCGTTAATCATGTTAAAAATCCAAATCATGATAAACAAATTATTTCATCCTATTCCAAGTATGTGGATACTCCTAAGACAATAATAGACTTTATAGAATACAATAAAAATATAATTGCAAAAGCGGGAACGTTAAGGGATAGCCCAGGCCCCATGGCAATAATGATGGCTGAGATGATGATATATAATATATTAACTACTAATCCAGCGGATGTAATGCATGAACTATATTAATAAGTAGTAAAATAACAATCATTTTTTATATTTAACTGTAAATGTTATAATTTTTTATTATTTCTCATTAATAATGAAATAAATATAGGAAAATTTATAAAAAGAGGGAATCACTCTTTAAGAGTGAAAAAGAGCGATATTTCTACTGGGGGATCACTCCGAATAAGAGTGAATCACTCTTAAAGAGTGAAATGTAAATTTTGTAATTTTTTGATCGAATAAACTGTAGTCAAAGTAAAGGATTAGATTGAACATTTAGGAAAACATTATAATGATAAGAATTTGTATTTAACATGTTGTATGTGTGGTGTTAATAAACATATTTCTTACTATAGATTTAGAAATGCTAAGTGTAGATTGTGTATTTATCTTCATAGATACAGATATGACCATACTAGAAATCAATTCAAGGAGCATGTTTATAAGTATAATATTAATTTATCTGTCATGTAGTTTTTTATTCATGGATTGGTTCCCCAACCACTTCATGGATTGGTGTAAGGACCTTCGGTCTTGGTTCCCCAACCACTTCGTGGATTAGTGTAAGGAGAAGGGATTAAATTTTATTGGTGGCTGTGGTTGTGGATAAAACACGGAAAGCAGATAGCAGACGACTTGGTTTATTTTCTGAGTTTCTATGAGGAAAATAAATCAAGTTTGAGTGGTGTTTCATTTCCGAGTTTCTATGAGGAAAATAAATCAAGTTTGAGTGCTCTTTGGTTAAGGAAACAAATAGTAATTTTGTTCCTAGTCGATATGTGTGATTGGTGTTAGGAACAAATTTTAGTGTTGATTAATTTCCTGTGTTTAGTGTTAGGAAATAAAACAAAAATTTTGGTGAGTTCAATATTATTTTTTTCTAGAATTAAAACACTTTATATTTTAATGTTAGACTTAGAGTGAATATGTAGTAGTGGATAAAACAAGGAAACCAGCAAGCAGTAAAATTTGTTCCTGCTCGACATGCGCGATTAGCGTTAGGAGAATGGAACAAATTTTGCTGGTGGCTGGTTTCCTGTGATAACGTTAGGAAATAAAACAAAATTTTAGTGGTGTTTCATTTCCTTGTTTTTTCCACTACTGCAGTCCGTCCCGGTTTAAGGAACATAGAGCAATGAGCGAAAGTTGCCAGCTTCCGATATTGAAGGAACATTTTGGCATTATTAAATTCTAAAACAGTTGCCACCTTCTGGTATTAATTACTCAAGTCAGTCCGATCACGAATTATGATTTAGAAGAAGTAACAACAAGAAGTAGTCCTCCAGAGAAAACTATCATGTATTCTGAAAAAACAAACATCATCAGTATCCCACTGAGATGCTTGTAGCATTCTGCACAGAAAAAGATATCAACAAAGCCAAAGGCTTCACGAGTTTTGCAAGAAACGATACAAACTCTCCTCTGTAGAGAAAAAATTCCAAATTTTTGCCAAGACAAACTGTATACCTCAAGAATAACTTAAGGAATAATACTCCATTCATTATCTTACATATAACAAAATGTTTTGAAGTCAATGAATTGTATTGAAATTATTGGAAGTTTCATATACAAAAAGTAAAATGTAGCCTTGAAATTATCGAAAAGTTTATAATTTATTGAAATTAGTCAATAAATTATTTTGTCGAATTTGTTAGCATTTATTTTTGACTGCCTCAAAATCGTCAGTGTATGAGAAATTAATTTCTATTCCAATATTTAGAACAAATGAGGTGCTCAAAATGATCTACCATCAGAATACGGTTCAAATGAGAATAATAATTTTTGATCTTTTAAAGTGGTTTCAACACATGCATTTCAAATACTGTCCACAAAAGATGTCGACAACGCGTCGATAAAGATCGAGAAAAACTTTAGAATTACATTTCCTAAAACAGTTATTGGATAAGTTCTACCCGCACACAGAGACCTAACGACTAGGTCCTTATGAACTTTAACGGCCCAATGCGATTCAGAAATCATACATTAAACAGTTACAATCTCCTCGCGGTTGATCGTCTGTTTTTGCACTCTCTCGCAAAAACGTACAAAATAAAGATGCAAACTGACGCAGAGGTTATATAGAAACCATTTGCACAACACACGAGACTTCACTCTTCGTGCTATGTTCTACCAGAGTAGACATTTTTGGGCGAATTTTTGTAAGAAATGTGGTGAATGCTGTGAATTTTTGTATCAAATGTGGTGAATTCGTTAAATTTTTGTAAGAAATGCGGTGATTGAAGTGAATGCGATGAAAAAAAATAATTGACCGCCTTTCGCCGCATTTTCATTACAAAAACAAACCACGAAACTCACCGCATTTCTTACAAAAATTCACCACGAAAATCACCGCATTTCTTACAAAATTTCACCACGAAAATTACCGCATTTCTCACAAAAATTGACTTCATAGTCTTTTGTGACAAATTAAGGTATGAAATGCGGCGAATGCAATGAAAAAGTAATTTACCGCTATTCGACCTCGGGCCGAGGTGTTCACGGTAAAAAACGCAAAAAGATGTAAAAATAGCAGTGATTGCGTTGAATTTATGTAAAGTGTACGCTTGAGCGCCAATCTTCCATAAATTTGCATTATTTTTAGCGTAGATCATACATAATTTTGCATTGAATTTGGCGTTGATCTTATCTATTTTTGTGTTCCAAGGCATAGATCTTGCATAATTTCGCGTTTAAGTTAGAATAGATATTACCGAATTTCGCGTTGAATTTAGCGTCGATCTCACAAAATTTTGCTTTCAAATTAGCGTTGATCTTACAAAGTTTTATGTTGCAATTAGCGTAGATCTTACCTACCTGTGCGTTGAATTCGGCGTAGATCTTACATATTTTTGACTCTTTTGCCGCCAATCGTACTGACTTTCTCGTTTTTAATTGTAGATCTTACATAAGCGCTGATTCATACAAGAAAGTTTTAGCCAGGAATTGATGGAAGACACGGTGAATTTTTGTAAGAAACGCGATGAAATGCAGTGAAAAATGTCACCGAGTGTTTCTTACATCTTTTTGCGGCGAATTGCTGTGAAATATTTAATTTCCCCGCGTTCTCTGCAACGGTGAATAGTTTTCTTCACCGCTTGATGCGATGAATAATTTTTTCCACCGCGTTCTCCGTAGCTGTGAGTTATTTTTTTCACCACTAAATGCGGTGAAAAAATAATTCATCGCATCAAGTGGTGATCAAAAACTCTTTACCGCTACCGAGAACGCGGTTAAAATAAAAAATTCAACGCAATTCACCGCATTCGCCGCAACAGGAAATACGCGATGAAAATTATTTTTTCAACCGTATTTCACTGCGTTTCTTACAAAAGTTCAGCGCCACACATCAACCCTGGTGGTTCAAGCGTTCAAAGCAAACGCATTTTAATTGAAGCAGAGAAATAAAACATTGAAATTATTGTTAGCTTCAGCTAGGGAACATGGGAAGCTCATATGGCCGAAGGGCCATTAAACGAAGCCGTTGCAGTATTTGGCATTGAGCCAATTTGTTTTAAGTAATTTAGTTAGCGTTCAAAAAAAGCACAAATCTTATTTGCATTTGACACAGATTTTGCGCATCTAGCACCACCACTCAAACTGCATTTGTCATACAATGAGATTTAAATTGAAATCGCTGACAAATATTTCTAGAAGAATCATATACAGTCCGAGCCGAGGTCAGAGGTTCGAACCCGTGTAGAGCAGTTTTTTGTATGAAATCCGGTGAATGCGGTAAAAAAATTCACCCATAAAAATCAAAAAAATTCACCACATTCAGCGCTAAAAAATGCTGGCACTTTGCGGTGAAAAAAGTTTTTTTTTCACCGCTATTCACCGCCAGTCTTACATTTTTTTGTCCGAAACCTCCACCCGGGAATTAAGGGAACAGCTTTTGAATCAGGGGCACGTCCGAACACAAACTAGATATGCAGTTCAGAGTAAACGAGCCGAAACATAACCCAATTCTACTCCATCATTCGAGCTTGAGCATGACAGCGACCACTCTCAAACTATCGTTCTTTCTTTGCGCTCAGTTCACTAGTCGATTGGTGATAAAAACCAATATATGCAACGTCAAAAAACTTAGCTCGCTGAAATGAAAAAACATGGCAGGGCAAGTCCTGAAATGCAATCTAAAGAATTGAATAGAAAACTGAGAAATAATGTAGCTGACCAGCAGATCAATTGAACAATCCAAGTAAAAAATTTACCAAAGTTGAAAATTTTGGTGAATTTTCAACCAAAATTCACCAAAATTAGTTATACAAACCAATTAATAAACAAATAAATAAACCAATTAATTTGGTTTATTAATTAACCAAATTAATAAACAAACAAAAACAAAAAATAATCACTGCTAAAACTCTTGAAGTTTTTACCCTGACGGCCAATATGATAAAATTCAATATATTCATTTACTCACTACCTATAAGCCACGCACAAGCCTTGACAAAAAATGATTTGCCACAAAAGGAAGATAAACTCGACAAATCCTTCAAAAAAATGAAAAATGTATAAGTTAGAAACATTTCAAAATTTTGCAAAAAAAATGTTCCAAACAATTTTTTGTCTCTTAAGTTCTGTCACGTATCCCATCTGCAAGATCGAAAAAAGTTTCGTGAGCCAGCAAATCGTTAAACTCAGGAAAAGACAAAAAAATCTAAAAATTATAAAATTTTTAACATCATCATGCTAAAATTCGTTTTAATATATTCAAAACCATTTCATTGTCTCTGGAGACTATTCAGTATACCTTTTTCATGCCGCTAGTTTTTTCATTGCTCAAAGATGATGAACGTGAAGGTTGAAACATGAAAAGGTTGAAACATGACAATGAGAAACATTGATAAGTTTGAAACATTATAGAAACTTACAGAAAAAAACTGTAATTTTTATCAAAAAAATAGCTAAGACTAGTGTTGTTAGAACATTGATGTTCCTCTAGCAACTATGCTGTAACTTACTATCAAAACCTGGAGGAGGTTCCGGGGCCCTTGTTGCCAGGAAAAATTTCAAACACTTTCGAAAAAACATGAAAAAGTAGCAAATTGATAAACTGCTGAAATTCGCCAAAAATTCGTGAAAATAAACAATTAAAAGCTATTTTATTGCAACTGGAAACTATGCGGTAATTAAACGTCAACCCCTTGGCCACTTGAGAAGAAAAACGAGGTTATCAGAGATTTGAAAATATCAGTTCATTAAAAAAAGCAATAATTGTCTCAAGAGACTATCCAGTATCCCTATTTCGAGCCTTGAATAGTTTCAATGACTCATAAAGATTCACAAAATTGGAACATGATAATACTTTTTCGGAAAAAAAAATTATGAAAAGTTGCTAGTGCTGGTGTCATTAAAACATTGATAACCATTCCATTAACTCTAAAAAATATGCAAAAGCTTATTATAAAACCTTAGAGCAGGTCCATTACTCCTCGAAACTATGCAGTAACCTATTATGAAACTCTAGGTGAGCTTATTTGGCCCTTGAGGCCATGTAAACCTAGTAAAATATCTAGTCTCAAGGGCCAAGGAAGCTGATCTGTTCTACCAAAAAAATGCTAAATCTCCTGATAATAAAATGTTAAAAACAATTTTATTAGCACTTACAAAAGTATCAATTGAGACCACATATCAAAAAGTAAAATCATTGGGACCACGTACAACACAAAGAACAAGATTATCTCTACCATGAAGTAGGTTCTTATGATCTTCATTGTCAACCAATGAGACTTGTCATTGATGATACTAAGTGGTCAGACAACCGAAATAATTTTTGAAAGAGGGCAAAATGAAGTTGTATTCAATGTTTTTTTAAAAAATTGTTTTCAGGTCATAGGATATTTAAGTTGCCCCTTGATGAATACCATCAATTGTAGGCGCAACTGGAACACATTTGTATCATGTTAAAAGCATTCAACCAAAATTCACCAAAATTAGTTATACAAACCAATTAAAAAACAAATAAATAAACCAATTAATTTGGTTTATTAATTAACCAAATTAATAAACAAACAAAAACAAAAAATAATCACTGCTAAAACTCTTGAAGTTTTTATCCTGACGGCCAATATGATAAAATTCAATATTCTCATTTACTCACTACCTATAAGCCACGCACAAGCCTTGACAAAAAATGATTTGCCACAAAAGGAAGATAAACTCGATAAATACGACAAATCCTTCAAAAAATTGAAAAATGTATAAGTTAGAAACATTTCAAAATTTTGCAAAAAAATGTTCCAAACATTTTTTTGTCTCTTAAGTTCTGTCACGTATCCCATCTGCAAGATCGAAAAACGTTTCGTGCGCCAGCAAATCGTTAAACTCAGGAAAAGACAAAAAAATATAAAAATTTTAAAATTTTCAACACCATCATGCTAATATTCGTTTTAATATATTCAAAACCATTTCATTGTCTCTGGAGGCTATTCAGTATACCTTTTTCATGCCGCATAGTTTTTCATTGCTCAAAGATGATGAACATGAAGGTTGAAACATGACGATGAGAAACATTGATAAGTTTGAAACATTATGGAAACTTACAGAAAATTTGATAAAAAATTGTAATTTTTATCAAAAAAATAGCTAAGACTAGTGTTGTTAGAACATTGATAGTTACCTCTAGCAACTATGCTGTAACTTACTATCAAAACCTGGAGGAGGTTCCGGGGCCCTTGTTGCCAGAAAAAAATTTCAAACACTTTCGAAAAAACATGAAAAAGTAGCAAATTGATAAACTGCTGAAATTCGCCAAAAATTCGTGAAAATAAACAATTAAAAGCTATTTTATTGCAACTGGAAACTATGCGGTAATTAAACGTCAACCCCTTGGCCACTTGAGAAGAAAAACGAGGTTATCAGAGATTTGAAAATATCAGTTCATTAAAAAAAGCAATAATTGTCTCAAGAGACTATCCAGTATCCCTATTTCGAGCCTTAAATAGTTTCAATGACTCATAAAGATTCACAAAAATGCCACATGATAATAGTTTTTTGGAAATAAAAAAATTAATTTTTATGAAAAGTTGCTAATGCTGGTGTCATTAAAACATTGATTACCATTCCATTAAATACCAAAATTATGCAAAAGCTTAATATAAAACCTTAGAGCAGGTCCATTACTCCTCGAAACTATGCAGTAACCTATTATGAAACTCTAGGTGAGCTTTTTTGGCCCTTGAGGCTATGTAAACCTAGTAAAATATTTGGTCTCAAGGGCCAAGGAAGCTGATCTGTTCTACCAAAAAAATGCTAAATCTCCTGATAATAAAATGTTAAAAACAATTTTATTAGCACTTGCAAAAGTATCAATTGAGACCACATATCAAAAAGTAAAATCATTGGGACCACGTACAACACAAAGAACAAGATTATCTCTACCATGAAGTAGGTTCTTATGATCTTCATTGTCGACCAATGAGACTTGTCATTGATGATACTAAGTGGTAAGACAAAATTGTTTTCAGGTCATAGGATATTCATGTTGCCCCTTGATGAATACCATCAATTTCAAGTAGGCGCAACAGGAACACATTTGTATCAGATTAAAAGCATTCAAAGAAAACAGAAAACAGAATTTAAAATTGAACGAAATTTCTCTAAAGCATTTAAAACGTTCTACTTATAAAATGAAACAGACCGGTGTCCACAAAGCTAAATATCATATTTTATGCGTACCCAGAATATGTGGCCCCAATTGACATCTGGCAACTTAAGCATTATTTGCTACAAAAACGGAGACAGAGTAGATTGGGAGAGTTCAAGAGAAAATTTTTTCTCGGAACCTCAGTAACTGGAAAATGAGCTATAGAAAAGGTTAGATAGAATCAACATGCAATGTCTCTTGCTATATAATGTGCTACTCGATCTGGTTGCTTTTCTCACTGAAAAATAGGGTATCCGAATACAAATAAAAAAAACCAAAAATGAGTTGTTCAGTTAAAAAAAGTACACAGAGAAATAATTAATATAGAACAGAACAAAAACAAAGTAAAAATTTCTTGTACATTCCATTCTTTTGTTAAACCACGTTTATAGAAGCGTAAATATGATATTAGAAAGCTTAAAAACAATTTGACTGAAAGAAACTGGAAATAATTCCCTTGGCATCAATTTGAAGCAAACTTTCATACTTGCGAACTTTTGCAACTGCAACTTGTACAGAGGTTCAAAAAAGGCTCAATAAGGGGATAGAAACCGCACTGCTGCGATAAAGAAGCATAAAGTACTACTAGTATAACCCCTTTTATTTCAGAGTTTTTTCTCCTACTGTATACAATAAGGAAGCGCGATAAGTATCTGCAAACAATTTCATTGTTCCAAACTGATTATTAGGTAATAACAACAAAATTTGTTAATTTTCTCCTACAAATGATCTGATCAAAATCTTTTTGAATGAAAAACAATGCAATACAAGCTTGCCTTCCAAAACCAGTGTCAGTTTTTTAATCAGTTCCCCTTTATGCCTAAAAAATGTTTACATGAGCACATAGAACGAATTTTTGCTGAATGGTATCAGTACAATATCTTCAATGTACCGTAGAAACTGTTGCCCATGCTCGTTTTTAGAAGCGTAAATACGACATTAGAAAGCTTAAAATAACTCTGATTTAGCTATACTGGAAAAACATCTCTAGGCATTATTTAGAAGCAAACTTTTGAAATTAGAACGTTCTGTGCTACCCCAATTTTTGCAGAGGTCATTGAGGGGTAAATGAGAGGATAGAGTCCGCAATACAATGACAAGGACGCCTAAACTGCTACTATTTTATCCCGTATTATTTCAGAAAATTTTCTTCTACTGTAATTAGTATGGAAGCGCGATAAATCTCTGTATCAAATTTCATTGTTCCAAACTAATTGTTAAGTCATTGCAAAAGATACTTCTAATTTTGCAGAGAAAAATGAATTATCAATTAAAAACTAAATTTATTTAAAAAAACGAACGTTTTGGAACGTTGCGTTCATCGTTAGGTTTATCAATCAAATAAAATCATCTATAAAGTATATATATTTGTCTTTGACTCTAATTCTAACAAATGAGTTAGAGTAACAACGAATTTTTGAAATTATTTACATTACAGTTAAAACCACATTTGCAAAATCTTATTTACACTTATTAGACTAAATACCCCTTTTTGAATCAGTTTTTCAACAGCTCTTCTTTAGGCCTAAAAAATTTCATGGATACGTGGAAAATTATTGTGTTGAATTGTTTGCTTATAATTGTCATGCCGAAAGGGGAACAAACATTTTTGTCTTATTTGTTTTTAAAATTTTGATTTATAAAAACAAAAAAGCAGAAAAAAACGAAGTAAGCAGATAAAAACTCCTAACAACGTCCCACTCTTTTGTTAAACCTTTTTTGTTAAAGCATAAAAACGACATTACAAAACTTAGAAAACGTTGCCATTTAGTTATACTGAAAGGCATTCTTTAGGCATTATTTTGAAGCAAACTTTTGAACTTGGAATACCTTGTGCAACTGCAATTTTTACAGAGGTTGAAATAAGAGGGTCAATAGAAGGCTAAAATAAGAGGGATAATGGGAGGACAGATACTGCACTGACGTGACAATGAAGCCTGGACTACTACTAGCATAACGCGTTTAATTTCTACCGTAATCCGTCTCATTTCAAAATATTGGAATAAAAACTTGTATTCCCATTCCAAAGCCAGTAGTACTTTTTAGTCGGCTATTGAACATTTCTCCTTGAGGCCTTATAAATATTTTCATGATTACGTATAACATTAATTTGTTGAATAAGAAAAGTCTTATACATGTCTTAATGGCTAATAATTTTCAAAATAGCATGAAAAAGAACAGAAAGAGCAAACTGAATGGCAATGAATGCGAGAAGGTTGAGAACAAGAGCAGAAGCATTTGAACCGATTTTCATTATGCGTGCATCAGCACCAGCCATGAAAAGAATAAGTTATCTTTGATATAGTTTTGGAACATGCAGCTTGGATTCAGTCTTTGGAGGTCAACATGAGGTCATTTAGAGGTCGTTTGGGCATTGAATGCGAGGACTGTGCCTGTCATTAGAGGTCCAATGGTTGCAATTAATTAAATATTTGGGATAATTAGGATCTGACTTAAAAGTATCCTTGTCGAAAAGCTGCAGATATGGTTCGTTTTCGACGTCGTGGCCAATTTTCTTTATCTAATTAGCGACAAGATCACGTATTTCATTGTGCCTGATAATCGGGTATCCTTCTTTGGGGCAGTGAAGGCCGTGGGACAGTTCGAAAAGTGATCCACAGTCACATGTTGATGGCAATTTTTTGAAATGCCATCCGTAGCGGATACAGAGAGCGTCGCCGATTTCCTATTTTGTGAGCCAGAGGCCGTTTTTTTCGATTGGCGGTGTGTTTAGCCAGGAGACAGCTACTTTCTCCCTGGCAAGTTTCAGGGCGTCTGAGAGGTTGGGATTCGTTGCATAAATAATTTGGTTTTTCTCTTGCGTTGCTGTCTTCAGGCGTTCTTTGTGGATCTCTTTCTTCATTCGGTCTTGTTCATGAACTATGAGGTCGGGTGATGGGTCGTCAAGTGGTGCTGAAAGCTTCTGGGAGTCTGGATAGTTTTGGCTAAAATCATCTGGTTGTTTGATCGTCAGCCCACCGTTTCTGACGGGGAGGGAGAATACCCACAGGACTATCTTTGTTCGTCAGGGCTAGGATGAGCTTGTTCCTGATGATTTCTCCGACATGGTGCAAGAAAACTTGTTCTTAGGTGTGGTTCTGGACAGAAATATCATTTTATTCTGAAGTCCTTGAGGCATTATAAATATTTTCATGATTACGTATAACATTATTTTGTTGAATAAGAAAAGTCTCATACATGTCTTAATGGCTAATAATTTTCAAAATAGCATGAAAAAAAAAACAGAAAGAGCAAACTGACTGGCAATGAATGCGAGAAGGTTGAGAACAAGAGCAGAAGCATTTGAACCGATTTTCATTATGCGTGCAGCAGCACCAGCCATGAGAAGAATAAGTTATCTATGAGATAGTTTTGGAACATGCAGCTTGGATTCAGTCTTTGGAGGTCAACATGAGGTGATTTAGAGGTCGTTTTGGCATTGAATGTGAGGACTGTGCCTGTCATTAGAGGTCCAATGGTTGCAATTAATTAAATATTTGGGATAATTAGGATCTGACTTTAAAGTATCCTTGTCGAAAAGCTGCAGATATGGTTCGACTTCGACAACGTGGCCAATTTTCTTAATCTAATTAGCGACGAGATCACGTATTTCATTGTGCCTGATAATCGGGTATCCTCTTTTGGGGCAGTGAAGGCCGTGGGACAGTTCGAAAAGTGATCCACAGTCACATGTTGATGGCAAATTTTTGAAATGCCATCCGTAGCGGATACAAAGAGCGTCGCCGATTTCCTATTTTGTGAGCCAGAGGCCGTGCTTTTCGATTGGCGAGGTGTTTAGCCAGGAAACAGCTGCTTTCTCCCTGGCAACTTTCAGGGCGTCTGAGAGGTTGGGATTCGTTGCATCAATAATTTGGTTTTTCTCTTGCGTTGATGTCTTCAGGCGTTCTTTTTGGATCTCTTTTTTCATTCGGTCTTGTTCATGAACTATGAGGTCGGGTGATGGGTCGTCAAGTGGTGCTGAAAGTTTCTGGGAGTCTGAATAGTTTTGGCTAAAATCAACTGGTTGTTTGATCGTCAGCCCACCGTTTCTGACGGGGAGGGAGAAACATGGTGCAAGAAAACCTGTTGTTAGGTGTGGTTATGGACAGAAACGTCATTTTATTCTGGAGTCCTTTTAGGTAGCAGTGGTAGGGTGCGTGAAGTGATGAATTGCCAAAGTTTGAGAATTTTTGAATTAATTTCGTGTAGTCGTTGGTTTTGTGTTTCAAAAACTCCTGCATATCCCCGTCACCGCCAATAACTGATCTGAGAAATCTCGCACCACTGACAATTTGGAGTTCTTGCAAAAAGATTCTCTGTCTTTCGTTTTTTTTGATGGTTTGACAATAAGCTGAAATTTTGGCGCGTTTACGTGATAGCCAAAGCTAGGCCCCTGATTGTAAAGTTTCTCGAAGAGTTCCTGCTGTTGTTGGAGTGACCTGGCTTTATCAGCGTACCACTTTGTCAGCGTACTACTTTGTACGGTTCTTGGGGTCTGCAGCTTCAAGAATAGAGGCCTTATTGCAATCCTTTACATTATTATGCCTAGTGGGTCTCCTTGGTAAAACGTTTGCGAGATAAGATGATTTTTTTGGCGGCAAAAAGGTAGCTTGGTGTCTGGCAGGAGTTTGTAGGAGGTACGCGGAGCGAAAGGCACATTCTGCAAATATTTTTTAGGGCAGTTGTTTTGTTTAGTATATTGATGGCAATAGTGGCAATTATCAGTAAAATAGCTTCACAGGTCTTGTTTTGAAATTCTCTACTCATGGAGTTGATTGCATGTTCAATTCCCGTGGTCCGCCTAAACCAAAGCTGAGTGTTGCCTCCAATTTTTTGGGCCTCTGAGCCTGAAAAATTTGAGATGCATCGCCCAATAATTCGGCGCAGAGTTTCCCCTATCCAAATCGGTTGTACGCCGGGAAATTTGACGACTGGATTAGTCTGCTGTTGTTGTACGCTTCTAATGAAGTACTGGGCAATACTCAAGTCGCTATTCTGTAGGCTAGTTTTGCTGCTGTTTCCTGGAGGTTGACTGAGGCATAGTCGAATGAGGGCAGAAGTCTTCTCCCTGGACAAAAGTCTGGACCAGAGGGTCCATATCACCCTTTCGTCTTTTGAGCTGCTCTTTCAATTGCGTTATCATCGCTTCTGTCAAAGATTGATTTTTGAAAGGGCAAGGGGTTAGCTTGTTTGTGGCTGAGAAAAGATTATCGGCTGGCTTTCGGTGTTTTTGTCGGCTAGAATTTCTGCAACATTTTTGTCCCCGGTTTTGTGTTTTAGTGATAGAACATGCATCATGCCTTATAAATCACTGTCGAGTGTTCTGATGGCATTGCCAATTTTTCCGTCTTTCATGAGTTCAGTAAAGCTCTCGACGGGTTGCCACTAGGCTTCTGCTCCACTGCTTGGAGTGCTTTTGCTTCAGTAAGATTTTCGTCTAGTTTGCGATGATTCTAAAGCTGAAGTCTTTGAATAACGATTTTGTTGACACTGTCAATGCCTTCATTTTTACGGGCCAGAGACAGGTGTGGCAAGACCATGGCGCCAGTCATTGTGGTCAAAAATAATATCGTATTTCATTTTGTAATCAACAAATCAGCCAGAAGGCAGGCTCGAGACCAATAATCGGTATGGCATTTCCTTATGCGAAATGTAGTGCAGACAAAAATTTGTACCACTTGGACCCATCTGTTGCCGAACTCGTTAATGAGCACATAACTCCTTCAGTTGAGATTTGCTACAAAGCAAAGAAAAGTATGTCAAGGTGTAGGAGATTTCCTCCATAGGAGATGAGACTGTTGCTGGGCAAGAGGTTCTACAAGACGTCTTTAATTATAAAATCTCGAGTATCGAATTTTGCTTGTTTCCAGATAACAGAAACGTACATGAGAATCGGTAAACCGTAACAAACGGAAGAATATGTAAGCAAGAACAAAATGGCTTTGGTCATTATCCATGCCATTTGCCGACGTAAACGATACAGGGAGCAAAATATCGAGGCTGGCTCAAGCGAAAAAGTTCCTCAATTTCAAGCACTAAATCAAAACTCAACGCCTATTGGGGTAACATTGTTCCAATTGTCGCATATGCAAATGAAGCGGGCTACCTGTCCAAGCTAAATCTCAGGGCTAATTAAAATTTACAGCTGAGGGCAACTAAATGGATTTTTCCTAGTTACCTGAGTTACAGAGCAGCAACTACTTCCTGTATCATTGTACACAGAAATTTATGATCTGTTACTGTTTTTTTCCAAACTAGCGATGCGTCACAATCAGCTGAACTGTATAATGGATCACCGAAAAGGATAATAAAAAATATTGCAAAAACAAGGCTACGGAAGTTGGGTATCGTTTTAGACGAACAGCTCTCCTCTTAAATCTTCTATCGCAGAAGTTGCGACTACAATGTAAAAGAAACTGATTTGTCAATTAAAACATAAAACTGATTTCTAAAATGAATGTTTTCGATCTTTGCGTTCATTGTCATGTTAAAACTTTCACAATTGGTTAAAATGTAAAATTAAATTTTATTTAAATTTTTCTTAGACAACTATGTAATTGATTCTATGGAATATAATTAAAAGAATTTTAGACGATATTTTAAAAAGGTCAATTTGAAGTAAATTGGCCAGTCAGATCTTCAGAATTAAAATACATCCTCAGAGGCCCTCATCCTTCTTTAAATATTTCCCCAAAGTCAAAATTCAAATGAAGTTTTCGTATATATGGAAAAATTGTTTGAGTCAAACCTAAGAAAATTTATTTTCTGTATGCCTTGATGCTGATAGGGATGGATGATTCAAGGTTCCTGTAAATAGTTGCCCAAAAAAATAAGGCTTCAGGATGGGCGGCGGAGCGCCGGCAGGAACCTAAATCAAAACTCAACGCCTCTTGGGGGAAACATTGTTCATTGTTCCAATTGTCGTATATGCAAATGAAGCGGGCTACCTATCCGAGCTAAATCTCAGGGCTAATTAAAAATTACAGCTGAGGGCAACTAAATGGATTTTTCCTAGTTGCCTGAGTTACAGAGACAGACTACTAGAGCAGCAACTACTTCCTGTATCATTGTACACAGAAATTTACGATCTGTTACTGTTTTTTTCCAAACTAGCGTTGCGTCACACTAAGCTGAACTGTACAATGGATCACTGAAAAGGATAATAAAAAAGTTCTTGCAATAACAAGGCTACGCAAGTCGGGTATCGTTTTAGACGAACAGTTCTCCTTTTAAATCTATTATCGCAGAAGTTGAGACTACAATGTAACAGAAACTGATTTGTCAATTAAAACATAAAACTGATTTCAAAAATGAATGTTTTGGAGCTTTGCGATCGTCGTCATGTTAAAACTTTCACAATATGTTAAACGATAAAATGAAATTGTATTTAAATTTGTCTAAGACAACAATTCATTTGATTCTAGGAAATATTTTTAAAAGAATTTGAGGCGATAATATACCCGCGTCCTCAAATACCCGCGTCATTGTTTAAACAGTTTCCCAATGTCAACTAAAAGCAAAGTTTTGGAGCTTTACGTTCATCGTCATTTTAAAACTTTCTCAATTGGTTAAAGGGTAAATTTATATTGTATTTAAATTTTTCTTAGACAACTATTTAATTGATTCTTTGGAATATTATTAAAAGAATTTTGGATGATATGTTAAAAAGGTCAAGTTGAAGTAAATTGGCCAGAACTAAAATACATCCTCGGGGACCCACATCTTTGTTCAAATATTTTCCCGAAGTCAACGTTCAAATGAAGTTTTGATATATATGGAAAAATTGTTTGATTCAAACCTAAGGAAATTTATTTTCTATATGCCTTGATGCTGAGAGGGATGGATGATTCAAGGATCCTGGAAATAGTTGCTCAAAATGTTAGGGTTTCAGGATGAGCGGCGGAGAGCCGGCAGGAACCTAAATCGCATTCAGCAAGAGTAAGTTCAACCTTCACTAAATGTCTCATTGACAAGAGGTACCCGGGGCCAACGAAAAGCCGGGGGAGAAGCTAAAGCAGCCATCAGAAAGAATTGACGAATCCTACCAGAAAAGGAACTTTTGCTATTGATTCTCAAAGTTTTCGTGATTTTTCATTGTTTTTAAAAATTAGCTCCCGGAAACTTTGAGAAGAAATCTTGTTTGGCTTATGCCGACGATATTAAATTAAAAGTGTAGTGATCCAATGAGGCAACTAGTAATGTTAGCCTTCTCATAATTACGGAGAATTCAGAGAAATCGGGCAGGTAAAATCAAAGGAGACTAAATATTTCGAAGTCCAAACTGTTAAATCTGAAAAGAAATCTGCAAAGAGCTCCCAACGGAACACTGATAGGAACACCAATTTAACAGAAAGATCTCGAGCTTCTTTGAACATTAAATTTATTGGGAACAAAATTAATGTGAATAGATTTAAAGTCATTTTGGGCTTGCTAAAGCGATAAAGTTCCTCATTTTCAGCCACTAAATCAAAACTCAACGCCTATTGGGGAAACATTGTTCGAATTGTCGCATATGCAAATGAAGCTGGCTACCTATCCAAGTCAAATCTCAAGGTTAATTAAAATTTACAGCTGAGGGAAACTAAAGGGATTTTTCCTAGTTACCGGAGTTACAGAGCAGCAGCTACTTCCTGTATCACTTTACACAGAAATTTTCGATCTATTACTTTTTTTCCAAACTAGCGATGCGTCACATTCAGCTGAACTGTATAACGGATCACTGAAAATGATAATAAAATATCTATTGCAAAAACAAGGCTACGGAAGTTGGGTATCGTTTTAGACGAACAGCTCTCCTCTTAAATCTATTATCGCAGAAGTTAAGACTACAATGTAAAAGAAACTGATTTGTCAATTAAAACATAAAACTGATTTCTAAAAGGAATCTTTTTGAGCTTTGCGTTCATCGTCATGTTAAAACTTTCACAATTGGCTAAGAGGTAAAATTAAACTTTATTGAAATTTTTCTTAGACAACTATTTAATTGATTCTATGGAATATATTTAAAAGAATTTTAGATGATATGTTAAAAAAGTCATTTTGAAGTAACGTTCAAATGAAGTTTTGGTATATATGGAAAAATTGTTTGATTCAAACCTAAGGAAATTTATTTTCTATATGCCGTGATGCTGAGAGGGATGGATGATTCACGGGACCTGCAAATAGTTTCTCAAAAAGATAGGGTTTCAGGATGGGCGGCGGAAGGCCGGCAGGAACCTAAATCGCATTCAGCAAGAGTAAGTTCATCATTCACTAAATGTCTCATTGACAAGAGGTACCCGGGGCCAACGAAAAGCCAGGGGAGAAGCAAAAGCAGCCATCAAAAAAAATTGAAGAATCCTTCCAGAAAAGGAACTTTTGCAATTGATTCTCAAAGTTTTCGTGATTTTTCATTGTTTTTTTAAATTAGCTCCCGGAAACTTTGAAAAGAAATCCTGTTTCGCTTATGCCGACGATGTGATATTAAAGTGTAGTGATCCAATGAGGCAACTAGTAATGTTAGCCTTCTCATAATTACGGAGAATTTAGAGAAATCGGGCAGGTAAAATCAAACGAGACTAAATATTTCGAAGTCCAAACTGTTAAATCTGAAAAGAAATCTGCAAAGAGCTCCCAACGGAACACTGATAGGAAAACCAATTTAACAGAAATATCTCGAGCTTCTTTTAACATTAAATTTATTGGGAACAAAATTAATGTGAAGAGATTTGAAGTCATTTTGGGCTTGCTAAAGCGATAAAGTTCCTCATTTTCAGCCACTAAATCAAAATTCAACCACTATTGGGGAAACATTGTTCGAATTGTCGCATATGCTAATGAAGCTGGCTACCTATCCAAGTCAAATCTCAAGGTTAATTAAAATTTACAGCTGAGGGCAACTAAAAGGATTTTTCCTAGTTACCTGAGTTACAGAGCAGCAACTACTTCCTGTATCATTTTACACAGAAATTTACAATCCAAAACTGTTTTTTTCCAAACTAGCGATGCGTCACATTCAGCTTAACTGTATAATGGATCACTGAATAGGATAATAAAAAATTTATTGCAAAAACAAGGCTACGCAAGTCGGGTATCGTTCTAAACGAACAGCTCTCCTCTTAAATCTATTATCGCAGAAGTTGAGACTACAATGTAAAAGAAACTGATTTGTCAATTAAAACATAAAACTGATTTCTAAAATTGATGTTTTTGAGC
Source organism: Convolutriloba macropyga (assembly GCF_964194025.1). Lineage (NCBI taxonomy): Eukaryota > Metazoa > Xenacoelomorpha > Acoela > Convolutidae > Convolutriloba > Convolutriloba macropyga. The sequence goes on along the minus strand of NC_134471.1, from coordinate 79,851,493 downwards.
TTTGCGTTCGTTGTCATGTTAAAACTTTCACAATATGTTGAACGATAAAATGAAATTGTATTTAATTTTGTCTTAGACAACAATTTATTTGATTCTAGGAAATATATTTAAAAGAATTTGAGGCGATATTTTTAACAAGGTCAAGTTGAAAAAATTGGCCAGTCAGAGTTTCAGAAGTAATGTAAGTCCTCAAAGACCCGCATCATTCTTTAAACAGTTTCCCAATGTCAACTAAAAGGAAAGTTTTGGAGCTTTACGTTCATCGTCATGTTAAAACTTTTACAATTGATTAAATGGTAAAATTAAATTGTATTTAAATTTTTCTTAGACAACTATTTTATTGATTCTATGGAATATATTTTAAAAAATTTTAGATGATATGTTAAAAAAGTCAAGTTGAAGTAAATTGGCTAGTCAGAGCTTCAGAATTAAAATAATTCCTCAGAGACCCACATCATTGTTTAAATGTTTTCCCAAAGTCAACGTTTAAATGGAGTTTTGGTTTATATGGAAAAAATGTTTGAGTCAAACCTAAGAAAAATTATTTTCTATATGCCTTGATGCTGATAGGGATGGATGATTCAAGGTTCTTGTAAATAGTTGCCCAAAAAATATGGCTTCAGGATGGGCGGCGGAGCGCCGGCAGGAACCTAAATCAAAACTCAACGCCCGTTGGGAAACATTGTTCCAATTGTCGTATATACAAATGAAGCGGGCTACCTATCCAAGCAAAAACTCAGGTCTAATTAAAAATACAGCTGAGGGCAACTAAATGAATTTTTCCTAGTTACCTGAGTTATAGAGCAGCAACTACTTCCTGTATCATTGTACACAGAAAAGTACGATCTGTTAGTGTTTCTTTCCAAACTAGCGATGCGTTACACTCAGCTGAATTGTACAATGAATCACTGAAAAGGATAATAAAAAGTTCTCGTAAAAACGAGGCTACGCAAGTCGGGTATCGTTTTAGACGAACAGCTCTCCTTTTAAATCTATTATCGCAGAACTTGAGACTACAATGTAGAAGAAACTGATTTGTCAATTAAAACATGAAACTGATTTCTAAAAGGAATGTTTTCGAGCTTTGTGTTCATCGTCATGTTAAAACTTTCACAATTGGTTAAAAGGTAAAATTAAATTGTATTTAAATTTCTCTTAGACAACTCTTTAATTGATTCTATGGAATATTTTTAAAAGAATTTTAGATGATATGTTAAAAAAGTGAAGTTGAAGTAAATTTACCAGTCAAAGCTTCAGAGTTAAAATACATCCTCAGAGACCCACATCATTGTTTAAATATTTTCCCAAAGTCAACGTTCAATTGGAGTTTTGGTATATATGGAAAATTTGTTTGAGTCAAACCTAAGAAAATTTATTTTCTATATGCTCTGATGCTGATAGGGATGGATTATTCAAGGTTCCTGTAAATATTTGCCCAAAAAAATAAGGCTACAGGATGGGCAGCGGAGCGCCGGCAGGAACCTAAATCAAAACTCAACGCTTGTTGGGGAAACATTGTTTCAATTGTCGTATATGCAAATGAAGCGGGCTACCTATCCAAGCAAAATCTCAGGGCTAATTAAAAATTGCAATTGAGGGCAACTAAATGGATTTTTCCTAGTTACCTGAGTTACAGAGCAGCAACTACTTCCTGTATTATTGTACGCAAAAAGTACAATCTGTTACTGTTTCTTTCCAAACTAGCGATGCGTTACACTCAGCTGAACTGTACAACGAATCACTGAAAAGGATTAAAAAAAGTTCTCGTAAAAACGAGGCTACGCAAGTCGGGTATCGTTTTAGACAAACAGCTCTCCTTTTAAATCTATTATCGCAGAAGTTGAGACCACAATGTAGAAGAAACTGATTTGTCAATTAAAACATAAAACTGATTTCTAAAAGGAAGGTTTTTGAGCTTAGCGTTCGTCGTCATGTTAAAACTTTCACATTATGTTTAACGATAAAATGAAATTGTTTTTAATTTTGTCTTAGACAACAATTTAGTTGATTCTACGAATTGTATTTAAAAGAATTTGAGGCGATATGTTTAAAAAGGTCAAGTTGAAACGAATTGGCCAGTCAGAGCTTCAGAATTAATATAAGTCCTCAAATACCCGCGTCATTGTTTAAACAGATTCCCAATGTCAAATAAAAGGAAAGTTAAAGTTTTGGAGCTTTACGTTCATCGTCATTTTAAAACTTTCTCCATTGGTTAAAGGGTAAAATTAAATTGTATTTAAATTTTTCTTAGGCATTTATTTAATTGATTCCTTGGAATATTATTAAAAGAATTTTAGATGATATGTTAAAAAGGTCAAGTTGAAGTAAATTGGCCAGAATTAAAATACATCAAGAAAACGTTGAATGATTTCTTGCTCTCACACCATGAAAAAATTCCTTTGAATAGTAACGTTGGAGCTTTTAAAAGTGATTTTTATTTTTAGGAAGAAAACAATCGAAAGGAAATTTTATAATGTGATTTATGAACTTTGTTGAAGTTTATTACTTTATTTTGTTTGAATGATTTCAATTAGTAATTTTGTTTCAAGTAACTTTAACCGCATGGTTAAAATTTTAATTTACTTGTTGCAAAAAAAAACTTTCACAATTGGTTAAAAGGTAAAATTAAACTGTATTTAATTTTTTCATAGACAACCATTTAATTGAATCTATGGAATATAAATAAAAAATTTTTAGATGATATGTTAAAAAAGTCAAGTTGAAGTAAATTGGCAAGAATAAAAGTATATCCTCAGAGACCCACATCTTTGTTTAATTAATTTCCCGTAGTCAACGTTCAAATGAAGTTTTGTAATATATGGAAAAATTGTTTGATTCAAACCTAAGGAAATTTATTTTCTATACGCCTTGATGCTGAGAGGGATGGATGATTCAAGGTTCCTGCAAATAGTTGTCCAAAAAATAAGGCTTCAGGATGTGCGGCGGAGCGCCGGCAGGAACCTAAATCAAAACTCAACGCCTGTTGGGGAAACATTGTTTCAATTGTCGTATATGCAAATGAAGCGGGCTACCTATCCAAGCAAAATCTCAGGGCTAATTAAAAACTGCAGCTGAGGGCAACAAAATGGATTTTTCCTAGTTACCTGAGTTACAGAGCAGCAACTACTTCCTGTATCATTGTACGCAAAAAGTACAATCTGTTACTGTTTCTTTCCAAACTAGCGATGCGTTACACTCAGCTGAACTGTACAATGAATCACTGAAAAGGATTAAAAAAAGCTCTCGTAAAAACGAGGCTACGCAAGTCGGGTATCGTTTTAGACGAACAGCTCTCCTTTTAAATCTATTATCGCAGAAGCTGAGACTACAATGTAGAAGAAACTGATTTGTCAATTAAAACATAAAACTGATTTCTAAAAGGAATGTTTTCGAGCTTAGCGTTCGTCGTCATGTTAAAACTTTCACATTATGTTTAACGATAAAATGAAATTGTTTTTAATTTTGTCTTAGACAACAATTTAGTTGATTCTACGAAATATATTTAAAAGAATTTGAGGCGATATGTTTAAAAAGGTCAAGTTGAAAAGAATTGGCCAGTCAGAGCTTCAGAAATAATATAAGTCCTCAAATACCCGAGTCATTGTTTAAACAGTTTCCCAATGTCAAATAAAAGGAAAGTTAAAGTTTTGGAGCTTTGCGTTCATCGTCATTTTAAAACTTTCTCAATTGGTTAAAGGGTAAAATTAAATTGCATTTAAATTTTTCTTAGACATTTATTTAATTGATTTTTTGGAATATTATTAAAAGAATTTTAGATGATATGTTAAAAAGGTCAAGTTGAAGTAAATTGGCCAGAATTAAAAAACATCAAGAAAACGTTGAATGATTTCTTGCTCTCATACCATGAAAAAATTCCTTTGAATAGTAACGTTGGAGCTTTTAAAAGTGATTTTTTTAGGAAGAAAACAATCGGAAGGAAATTTTATAATGTGATTTATGAACTTTGTTGATGTTTATTACTTTATTTTGTTTGAATGATTTCAATTATTAATTTTGTTTCAAGTATAATTAACCGCATGGTTAGATGATATGTTAAAAAGGTCAAGTTGAAGTAAATTGGCAAGAATAAAAATATATCCTCAGAGACCCACATCTTTGTTTAATTATTTTCGCGTAGTCAACGTTCAAATGAAGTTTTGTAATATATGGAATAATTGTTTGATTCAAACATAAGGAAATTTACTTTCTATGCGCCTTGATGCTGATAGGGATGATTCAAGGGTCCTGTAAATAGTTGCCCAAAAAGTTAGGTCTTCAGGTTGGCCGGCGGGGAGCCGGCAGGAACCTAAATCGCATTCAGCAAGAGTAAGTTCATCATCCACTAAATGTCTCATTGACAAGAGGTAACCGGGGCCAACGAAAAGCCAGGGCAGAAGCAAAACCAGCCATCACAAAGAATTGAAGATTCCTTCCAGAAAAGGAACTTTTGCATTTGATTCACAAAGTTTTCGTGATTTTTCATTGTTTTTATCAATTAGCTTCCGCAATCCTGTTTCGCTTATGCCGACGATATGAAATTAAAATTGTAGTTATCCAATGAGGCAACTAGTAATGTTAGCCTTCTCATAATTACGGAGAATTTAGAGAAATTGGGCAGGTATAATCAAAGGAGACTAAATATTTCGAAGTCCAAACTGTTAAATCTGAAAAGAAGTCTGCAAAGAGCTCCCAACAGAACACAGATAGGAAAACCAATTTAACAGACAGATCTCGAGCTGATTTAACATTAAATTTATTGGGAACAAAATTAATGTGAAGAGATTTAAAGTCATTTTGGGCTTGCTAAAGCAATAAAGTTCCTCATTTTCAGCCACTAAATCAAAACTCAACGCCTGTTGGGGGAACATTGTTCGAATTGTCGCATTTGCAAATGACGCTGGCTACCTATCCAAGTCAAATCTCAAGGTTATTTAAAATTTACAGCTGAGGGCAACTAAATGAATTTTTCCTAGTTACCTGAATTGCAAAGACAGACTACTAGAGCAGCAACTACTTCCTGTATCATTGTACAAAGAAATTTATGATCTGTTACTGTTTTTTCCAGACTAGCGATGCGTCACAATCAGCTGAACTGTATAATGGATCACTTAAAAGGATAATAAAAAATTTATTGCAAAAACAAGGCTACGCAAGTCGGGTATCGTTTTAGACGAACAGCTCTCCTCTTAAATCTATTATCGCAGAAGTTGGCATTACAATGTAAAAGAAACTGATTTGTCAATTAAAACATGAAACTGATTTCTAACAGGAATGTTTTCGAGCTTTGCGTTCATCGTCATGTTAAAACTTTCACAATTGGTTAAAAGGTAAAATTAAATTTTAATTAAATTTTTGTTTGACAACTATTTAATTGATTCTATGGAATATTTTTAAAAGAAATTTAGATGATATGTTAAAAAAGTGAAGTTGAAGTAAATTGACCAGTCAGAGCTTCAGAGTTAAAATACATCCTCAGAGACCCACATCATTGTTTAAATATTTTCCCAAAGTCAACGTTCAAATGGAGTTTTGGTATATATGGAAAATTTGTTTGAGTCAAACCTAAGAAAATTTATTTTCTATATGCCTTGATGCTGATAGGGATGGATGATTCAAGGTTCCTGTAAATATTTGCCCAAAAAAATAAGGCTACAGGATGGGCGGCGGAGCGCCGGCAGGAACCTAAATCAAAACTCAACGCCTGTTGGGGAAACATTGTTTCAATTGTCGTATATGCAAATGAAGCGGGCTACCTATCCAAGCAAAATCTCAGGGCTAATTAAAAATTGCAGATGAGGGCAACTAAATGGATTTCTCCTAGTTACCTGAGTTACAGAGCAGCAACTACTTCCTGTATCATTGTACGCAAAAAGTACAATCTGTTACTGTTTCTTTCCAAACTAGCGATGCGTTACACTCAGCTGAACTGTACAATGAATCCCTGAAAAGGATTAAAAAAGTTCTCGTAAAAACGAGGCTACGCAAGTCGGGTATCGTTTTAGACGAACAGCTCTCCTTTTAAATCTATTATCGCAGAAGTTGAGACTACAATGTAGAAGAAACTGATTTGTCAATTAAAACATAAAATTGATTTCTAAAAGGAATGTTTTCGAGCTTAGCGTTCGTCGTCATGTCAAAACTTTCACATTATGTTTAACAATAAAATGAAATTGTTTTTAATTTTGTCTTAGACAACAATTTAGTTGATTCTACGAAATATATTTAAAAGAATTTGAGGCGATATGTTTAAAAAGTTCAAGTTGAAAAGAATTGGCCAGTCAGAGCTTCAGAATTAATACAAGTCCTCAAATACCCGCGTCATTGTTTAAACAGTTTCCCAATGTCAAATAAAAGGAAAGTTAAAGTTTTGGAGCTTTACGTTCATCGTCATTTTAAAACTTTCTCCATTGGTTAAGGGGTAAAATTAAATTGTATTTAAATTTTTCTTAGACATTTATTTAATTGATTCTTTGGAATATTATTAAAAGAATTTTGGATGATATGTTAAAAAGGTCAAGTTGAAGTAAATTGGCCAGAATTAAAATACATCAAGAAAACGTTGAATGATTTCTTGCTCTCACACCATGAAAAAATTCCTTTGAATAGTAACGTTGGAGCTTTTAAAAGTGATTTTTATTTTTAGGAAGAAAACAATCGGAAGGAAATTTTATAATGTGATTTATGAACTTTGTTGATGTTTATTAATTTATTTTGTTTGAATGATTTCAATTATTAATTTTGTTTCAAGTATACTTAACCGCATGGTTAAAATTTTAATTTACTTGTTGCAAAAAAAAACTTTCACAAATGGTTAAAAGGTAAAATTAAATTGTATTTAATTTTTTCTTAGACAACCATTTAATTGATTCTATGGAGAATAAATAAAAAAATTGATATGTTAAAAAGGTCAAGTTGAAGTAAATTTGCAAGAATAAAAATATATCCTCAGAGACCCACATCTTTGTTTAATTATTTTCCCGTAGTCAACGTTCAAATGAAGTTTTGTAATATATGGAAAAATTGTTTGATTCAAACCTAAGGAAATTTATTTTCTATATGCCTTGATGCTGAGAGGGTTGGATGATTCAAGGTTCCTGCAAATAGTTGCTCAAAAAGTTAGGGCTTCGGGATGGGCGGTGGAGAGCCGGCAGGAACCTAAATCGCATTCAGCAAGAGTAAGTTCATCATCCACTAAATGTCTCAGTGCCAGGAGGTACTCGGGGCCAACGAAAAGCCAGGGGAGTAGCAAAAGCAGCCATCAAAAAGAATTGAAGAATCGTTCCAGAAAAGGAACTTTTGCAATTGATTCTCAGTTTTCGTGATTTTTCATTTTTTTTATAAATTAACTCGCGGAAAATTTGAAAAGAAACCCTGTTTCGCTTATGCCGACAATATGAAATTAAAATTGTAGTTATCCAATGAAGCAACTAGTAATGTTAGCCTTCTCATAATTACGGAGAATTTAGAGAAATTGGGCAGGTATAATCGAAGGAGACTAAATATTTCGAAGTCCAATCTGTTAAATCTGAAAAGAAGTCTGCAAAGAGCTCCCAACAGAACACAGATAGGAAAACCAATTTAACAGACAGATCTCGAGCTTCTTTTAACATTAAATTTTTTGGGAACAAAATTAATGTGAAGAGATTTAAAGTCATTTTGGGCTTGCTAAAGCAATAAAGTTCCTCATTTTCAGCCACTAAATCAAAAATCAACGCCTATTGGGGAAACATTGTTCGAATTGTTGCATATGCAAATGACGCTGGCTACCTATCCAAATCAAATCTCAAGGTTAATTGAAGTTTACAGCTGAGGGAAACTAAATGGATTTTTCCTAGTTTCCTGAGTTACAGAGCAGCAACTACTTCCTGTATCGTTTTACTCAGAAATTTACAATCCGTTACTGTTTTGTTCCAAACTAGCGATGCGTCACATTCAGCTGAACTGTATAATGGATCACTGAACAGGATAATAAAAAATTTATTGCAAAAACAAAGCTACGCATGTCGGGTATCGTTCTAGACGAACAGCTCTCCTCTTAAATCTATTATCGCAGAAGTTGAGACTACAATGTAAAAGAAACTGATTTGTCAATTAAAACAAAAAACTTATTTCTAAAAGGAATGTTTTCGAGCTTTGCGTTCATCGTCATGTTAAAACTTTCACAATTGGTTAAAATGTAAAATTAAACTTTATTCAAATTTTTCTTAGACAACTATTTAATTGATTCTATGGAATATATTTAAAAGAATTTTAGATGATATGTTAAAAAGGTCAAGTTGAAGTAAATTGGCCATGGCGCCTGTCATTGTGGTCAAAAATAATACCGTATTTCATTTTGTAATCAACAAATTAGCCAGAAGGCAGGCTCGAGACCAATAATAGGTATGGAATTTTTTTATGCGAATTGTAGTGCAGACAAAAATTTGTACCACTTGGACCCATCTGTTGCCGAACTCGTTAATGAGCACATAACTCCTTCAGTTGAGTTTTGCTACAAAGCAAAAAAAAAGTATGTCAAGGTGTAGGAGATTTCCTCCGTAGGAGATGAGACTGTTGCTGGGCAAGAGGTTCTACAAGACGTCTTTAATTATAAACTCTCGAGTATCGAATTTTGCTTGTTTTCAGATAACAGAAACGTACTTGAGAATCGGTAAACCGTAAGAAACGGAAGAATATGTAAGCAAGAACAAAATGGTTTTGGTCATTATCCATGCCATTTGCCGACGTAAACGATACAGGGAGCAAAATATCGAGACTGGCTAAAGCGAAAAAGTTCCTCACTTTCAAGCACTAAATCAAAACTCAACGCCTATTGGGGTAAAATTGATCCAATTGTCGCATATGCAAATGAAGCGGGCTACCTATCCAAGCTAATCCTCAGGGCTAATTAAAAATTACAGCTGAGGGCAACTAAATGTATTTGTCCTAATTACCTGAATTAAGAGACAGACTACTAGAGCTGCAACTACTTACTGCTTCATTGTACAAAGAAATGTACGATCTGTTACTGTTTCTTGCCAAACTAGCGATGCGTCACTCTCAGCCGAACTGTACAATGAATCACTGAAAAGTATATAGAAGCGCGTGGACACGATAAAACTCAATAAAAAGTTCTTTCTCCCAAAAAGGAGGCTACGCAAGTCGGGTAAAGCTCTTGATGGGTTGCCACTGGCCTACTGCTCCACTGCTCTTCCGAAATTGGTGTGCTTTTACTTCAGTAAGAACTTTGTCTAGTTTGCGTTGATTCTAAAGCAAACTAGACGATTCTAGACGATCTAAAGATTCTATTAAATAGTTTCAGATTATTAAAATGAATACACGGCGCAGCCATGGTGGCCTCCAGTCTCATTGATTTCTGGAAAAGTTTATCACGAGGATATATCAATTATCTCTAACGATATCCTTGGGTGGACCTACTGTCAGGACGTCCTACCTCGACACTGTAGTCAACATCCTTCCTCAACCAGCTTAGTTCCTCTCAATTTATATTATATCACTTGTATCTTCACCTCTCTATCCGTATGATCAAAATAGCTGCGGCAAGTTCCCTTTATCATTCCATCAGCAAGTTAAAACCATCAGAACAAGAGAAACTTTCTGACATTGTTCACTCTTTCCCTGGCCTTAACCTAGACCCAAACACATCAAACTATTGTTACGATTATCTTACGTCAGCTCCTTTGAGAAACCGAAACATTATTCTTCGGCACGATCTCCTGAATAGTACTCTAACCTCTCATCCCAGGAAGAAAAACACCCCTCAAACGGTTGAAGAATTGATCGAAACTTTGAAGACTATTCCCAACTTCTTTTGCGTTGTCACCTGCTAAAGCGAAGGAGCGCCTTATATCTTTGACAAACTTGTAAAGGCTCTAGAGTGTTACGTAATCGACGTGACAAAGCACATCATTAGTGCCTCCGAACAAACCGATGAGTTGTTCTTAGCAGAATACCGAGAGCTCCATCAACACCCAGACGTGGAACTGCGAAGCCTGGCATCAGTACTACACTATAACACTGACATCAAGCGAATGTTCAAGACAAGTGGTACGAAGCTACGATCGGCTGGTGAACGACGGGAAGCCAAACGAAGAAAACTCTAGATCAGGTAGGCGTGCTTATTGAGTCTTTGGCTCTGAGCCCCTACTAGTTCTTGTTCATTTGAAAAACTGTTAATCTTCTATGGCGCGCTTATTGAGTCTCTGGCTCTGAGCCCCCAAGATGTCTAAACACAATACTCGCCATCGAATGAAGTTAATCTCCGATTATTGCTCTACATGTGCCGAGAAAATTCTGAAAAATGAAAGCTCTTTTGACTGCTTCTTTTGTGGACGTCGAATGCACCTAACAGAGAGCTGCACGGGCCTAAGTGAAACAGCAATGAAAGGAGTCATGGCCCTGGGTAAAAATGCCCTACTGCTTTGTAACGCTTGCGTTGATGATAAACGCCAAGAAAAGGTTGCCGATGCACTTCAAGAGCATGCGATGGTAAAAGAGCACCAGGAAAACCAAATGAAAAACCTTGAGAGCGAAATGACTGACCTCAAAAAAGCCGTCTCTGAGATCAAGTCGTTCCTCACAAGCAAATCCCCAGTAGAAGCAGTACCCTCTGTTGTACCAACTCCAAAACCTGAAGCGCCACAGAAAACAGTTGAAGGGATTGACGGCATACGAATACGTGGAATCCCTGAATCAAACGAAAAAGAAGCTAGACTACGTCAGGAACATGATCTTGCCCAGGTTCAGAAGTTACTGCCGCACGTCGAGGTCAATGCGGATATTGGAGATGTGATACGGCTGGGGCGGCACGAGGAGGGCAAAACTAGAACAATTCTTCTGAAGATTCCGAATGCCTATCAACGACGAATGATTTTACTTTCTGCGAGAAAACTGAAAACCTTTGGCAAACCTGTGTTTTTGAGTCGACAACTAACAAAGGAAGAAGCTGATCGTGAAAATGCGAAGACGTGAACTAATCAATGATGGCACCGAACCAAAGAATCTTCGAGTTGGTGACGGAAATTTGTTCATCCGGCAAGGCACAAAATGAATCAAGGAGAAAACACCCGAAGTCCACGGGTCCTTTTGTCTAACAACCTTCCTCAACATTCTTATCTACAATGCCAGAAGTATATTCGAATATGACCGACGAATCTCTTTCTCCAATGCCATAACAGTAGCAAATAATTACCAAATCATTTTACTTACAGAAACGTGGCTGACTGAAAGTGTCAAAGACAGTGCAACTTTCCTCGCCAACTTTACAATACACCGAAAAGACCGACCAAGTGGAAAGGGGGCTACAAAACACGGTGGTGCACCCATGGCTGTTGCTCGAACCATTCCAAGTTGTGAAATTGTCTCAAGCTTCAAAGAATGTGTTGTTATCCGGTTGCTGATGAAAAAACCTATCATAATCTGCTGTCTTTACAGTGCACCGTGCAACAGTCATTACACATGCTCGGTTGCTGATTTCGCACAACTCTTGACCTTTCTGAGGTCCAAGCAATATGAATATGGAGCTGTCTATTCATACAATGCTGGGGATATAAATCTGACCTGTACCCACTGGCCTTCGATGACCTCGACTTCGTCCGACGAGCAGATAATACTGAACAAGATCTGCGACTTAAATCTTCAACAACTAATTCGATCTCAAGATGGAAAGTCGTTAGACATTTTCCTATGCAACAAACCCCAGACTGTTTCAAGCATTGTTCATGACCATCATTTTAGAAGCCTATTCAGAATCGATCATATGCCGTTTCACGCCAAGGTCTTCTTTGCTATCAAGCCATCACACAAAACCGCCAAAACCAAGACAGAAGCTCAACTTTGGAGCTTTTGCATATAAGAAAGCTAATTGGAACGAGATAAACGAGTTTACTGCTCAGCATCTTTTTCTTCCTTACTCTCTGAGCAACGTAGACTTGAGGTTAGATCTTTGGTACCAATGGCTTTATGAAATCTTCCAAGATTTCTTAACGGTCACCACAAAACACAGATCTGAACTCGCGCCCTGGGTCAGTCATGGATAGTCTCACCTTATCAAAAAATTGATTACCCTTCAACTAAGGCAGCAACGGAAACCAAAGCCCACAACTAAGCTCAAAATCAAGCTTGTGCAAACGAATCTTGCTCTACCACTTCAACACGACCAACAAGAGCATGAACTTCGACTCTTCCGAGAGGTCAAGTTTACTGACATACAACGCTATTTCAAATCTGTCACCAAGTCAAGTTCTATGCCCGCCGAAATCTTCCTGAATCACCGATCAGCTACTACTGGCGTTGCCAAAGCCGACCTGTTTAACAGCTACTTCAAATCAGTGTTCACACAGATACCTTACAGAGTCAAAAAAGACAACAAGAACGTTGTAATTCAGTTGAACCACGTCTACTTCACCACCGAAGAAATCCAGAGCCCACTGCTGCAACTTGATGTAAACAAAACCAAAGGACCAGACAGGATAGGGAATGCGCACTCAAAAAACCTCCACAAATCATTGCCAAAATCGCTTTGTCTACTCTTCAAATTAATAGCTTTCAAAGCTCATTTCGCAACCAAATGGAGAGTAGCTGAAATTGTACCAATCTGTAAAGATGGTGACAAACAGGACGCCTCTAACTATAGACCAATCAGCCTTCTGTCTGCAGTGTCAAAATTGCTAGAAACGCTCATCTTCAACAAACTAATTCCAGTAGTCTACCCAACCCTGAATCCCGCACAGCATGGTTTTCGGCCTAAACGATCGACCACTACAAACCCAATAGAGTACTTGCATGAGTTCTTCAGCTGCCTGGACTCCAACCCTTCCTACCTCACGACCTTTTATATCGATTTCCAGAAGGCATTCGACAAAGTCTCTCACGATATACTTTTAGACAAACTATAGGCGCTTGGCATCGGAGGAAACTGCCTAAGTCTGCCTCCAAGCTCTCTGTCAAATCGGAAACAAACAGTGCGAATAAATAATACAACCTCAAAAGAACTTGATGTCTTTAGCGGCGTCCCCCAAGGCTCCGTTCTAGGCCCGCTGTTCTTCCTGGTCTTCATAAACGATTTGCCGTCCTTTGTTATGTCAAAGGCTTTTGGCTATGCGGATAATTAGAAAATTGTAGGGACCAATCTTGTGACGCTCAACATAGATGTCAGAAAACTGTGGAGGTGTTGCAAAGATAATCTGATGTCAATGAACCTGACGAAAAACAAGCTACTGTGGATTAAAGGCTCTGCCCAAATATCTCTGCCCAATTACACCTTGGAAGTCACTCAATCGATTAAAGATTTGGGCCTCTTTGTTACTGACTCTTTAAACTGGACACTACATGCGAAGAAAAGAACCGAAAAAGCCTTGAATGCATTCTTTCTAATGAAACAAAACCTTTGCAAGGCAAATTTTGCAACCAGGAAAAATGCATATGTTTGCTACCTCGTGCCAATTGTCAGCTATGGCGCGGCCTTGTGGAAACCATCAAATGGCGATTTAGCTTTACTTGAAAGTGTTCAACGAAAAACAATGTCCTGGATATTCAAAACCAGCAACAGCGCCCTCTCATTCAAAGAAAAACTTCAGAAAATCAACATCTTGCCACTGTCTATATATCAAGAACTTCATGTCGTGTTATTATTTGCAAAAATGTTATCGGGAAAAGTTGATATAGACTGGCAAAGCCATGTCACTCTCTCTGAGGTGGGAACCCGGAGAGCCCAAGTCACTAGAAATTTTATCTGTAAGCAAATGCGGTTGCAGAAGAGTGAGTCAGTTTTTGGCACCGAGCCTGTCACCTTGCAAATCTGTTCAATGATTATTTCAAATATGATATCCTCCTTGATCGAGAGCACAAAAGAAGACTTTTGGAACTCTACAATCGGTTCTTCATATCCCGCTACAACGAAACAGACCCTTGCACTTGGCGTCTCTTGTGTGGCTGCAATAATTGTAGAGACTTGAAGAAACTCATCCTTACGTAAATAACAATAAATGTTGAACAACTCAATAGCCGGGTTTTATGCGAAATCGTGGATTACTTTATCTTAAATCCTTTGTTATTATTATTATTATTATAAATCTTCAAATAACGATTTTGTTGACAGAGTAAATGCCTTTCTTTGTTCGGGCCAGAAACAGATGTGGCTAGACCATGGCTGCTGTCAATGCGGTCAAAAATAATATCGTATTTCAAATCGTTTTCAACAAATCAGCCAAGGGGCAGGCTCGAAACCGGTAATCGGTATGGCATTTCCTTATGCGAATTGTAGTGCAGACAAAATTTTGTATCTCTTGGACCCATCTGTTGCCGAACTCGGTAATGAGCACATAACTGATGTTAGGCAAGAGGTTCCACAAGAGGTCTTTAATTGTAAACTCCCGGGTACGTTATTTTGCGTTTTTCCAAAAAACAAAAACGTACTTGAGAACCGGTAAACCGAAACAAACGGAAGTATATGTAAGCAAAAACAAAATGGCTTTGGTCATTATCCATGCCATTTGCCGACGTAAACGATACAAGGAGCAAAAGATCTAAATGAAGAAAATTGGTTAGTCAGAGCTTCAGCTTAAGTACTCATAGACCCGCATCATTGTTTAAACAGTTTTCCAAAGTCAACTGAAAGGAAAGTTTTGGAGCTTTATGTTCATCGTCATTTTTTCCCAGGAAGCAAAAGAATTGCTGTTTTCATTTCCTGCCAACCGCAGACAAAAGGTAAAACCTAATGGCATGTTCTCTGATTGTTAAATCGTGAATCACGGTGTGCCACAAGGAAGTGTTTTAGGATCACTCATTTTTCTTTTATATGTGAACGATTTCTCATCTAATATAAACACAACGGAAAAAGTGATTCAATTCGCAAATGCCACCAATAATGTCTGTTGTGGAGAGAGAAGTAGCTTACATGGAAAAGCCATGGAAATTTTACAAAAAACAGAAGAATATGTAGAGATGAACAAACTAACTTTGAATACAAACTAAACCGAATTAATATTTTTCTCGTGCGATAATTCTGATTTCGGATCTATTTTTTACAAAAACGAAGGATCTTTTCCGTTTGTGCCCCCCCCCAGCTTAGTGGGTGCATATTATTTGCAACCCCCAGACGCACGTGCAATATTTTTACATAATGATTTACTATGTAATGACACGTGCTCTGTAACTGGGGGGAGCATAAAGTACTGGGGGGGGGGGCACAAACGGAAAAGATCCAAAACGAAGTTCTCGCAACAGAAAAAATTTGCAGATATCTTGGTATTCAAATTGACTGGAATCTTAGTTTCGATGAGCAGCTGAATAAAACCTTAAAAAAGATGGCTCATGCTATAAGATTAATTTACTTAAAAAGACATCAATTTCCCCTGAACGCTCGCATTCTTCTTCTAAAATCACTTCTGCTTTCACAATTATCATTTTCGGCAATCTTTTTTTCAAAATTTATCTGCAAAAAACCTAAAACGCCTTAACCGACAGATTAACTGGGTTATAAAAGTGTGCTTTCTAGTGTGCAAAAAGTTTGACAAAGCGAGAGATCTGCTAATCCAAACAAGGACCCTACCAGCTGAGCTAATAATAGCAAAATTGTCGCTGATCAAATTTCATTATGATATAGGCAGGCCAGAAAATTATGAAAATTTTCACGGGTTTCTGAGTCTTCATCAAAATATTCGAACAAAACAATTCAAAATTAGACAGAATGCCAAAACCAGCTTTGGAATGAATTCGATCGTCAATGCGTACAAAAATGGAATAAGTTACCATAGTGGCTTCGGTTGGCAAAAATGGAAACGTTTTTAAGGAAACGTTGAATGATTTCTTGCTCTCACAACATGAAAAAATTCCTTTGAATAGTAACGTAGGAGCTTTTAAAAGTTATTTTTATTCTTAGGAAGAAAACAATCTGAAGAAAATTTTATAATGTGATTTAAGAAATTTGTTGATGTTTATTACTTTATTTTGTTTGAATGATTTCTAATATTATTTTTGTTTCAAGTATATTTAACGGCATGGTTATAAGTTTAATTTACTGGTTGCAAAAAAAAACTTTTACAATTGGTTAAAAGGTAAAATTAAATTTTATTTAAATTTTTCTTAGACAAATATTTAATTGATTCTATGGAATATATTTAAAAGAATTTTAGATGATATGTTGAAAAGGTCAAGTTGAAGTAAATTGGCCAGTCAGAGCTTCAGAATCAATATCCGTCCTCAGAGACCCACATCATTGTTTAAATAGTTTCCCAAAGTCAACGTTCAAATGGAGTTTTGGTATATATGGAAAAATTGTTTGAGTCAAACATAAGGAAACTTACTTTCTATCCGCCTTGATGCTCATAGGGATGATTCAAGGGTCCTGTAAATAGTTGCCCAAAAAGTTAGGTCTTCAGGTTGGGCGGCGGGGAGCCGGCAGGAACCTAAATCGCATTCAACAAGAGTAAGTTAATCATCCACCAAATGTCTCATTGACAAGAGGTAACCGGGGCCAACGAAAAGCCAGGGCAGTAGCAAAAGCAGCCATCAAAAAGAATTGAAGATTCCTTCCAGAAAAGGAATTTTTGCTATTGATTCACAAAGTTTTCGTGATTTTTCATTGTTTTTATAAATTAGCTCCCGGAAACTTTGAAAAGAAATCCTGTTTCGCTTATGCCGACGATATGAAATTAAAAGTGTAGTTATCCAATGAGGCAACTAGTAATGTTAGCCTTCTCGGATCTTTTCCGTTTGTGCCCCCCCCCCCCCCCAGTACGTTATGCGCCCCCCAGTTACAGAGCACGTGCCATTACATAGTAAATCATTATGTAAAAATATTGCACGTGCGTCTGGGGGGTGCAAATAATATGCGCCCATTAAGCTGGGGGGGGCACAAACGGACAAGATCCGCCTTTTCATATAATTACGGAGAATTTAGAGAAATCGGGCGGGTATAATCAAAGGAGACTAAATATTTCGAAGTCCAAACTGTTAAATCTGAAAAGAAATCTGCAAAGAGCTCCTAACGGGGAACACTGATAAGAACACCAATTTAACAGAAAGATTTCGAGCTTCTTTTAACATGAAATTCATTGGGAACAAAATTAATATGAAGAGATTTAAAGTCATTTTGGGCTTGCTAAAGCGAAAAATTTCCTCACTTTCAACCACTAAATCAAAACTCAACGCCTATTGGGGAAACATTGTTCCAATTGTCGTACATGCATATGAAGCGGGCTACCTATCCAAGCAAAATCTCAGGGCTAATTAAAAATTACAGCTGAGGGCAACTAAATGGATTTTTCCTAGTTACCTGAGTTACAGAGCAGCAACTACTTCCTGTATCATTGTAAGCAGAAATTTATGATCTGTTACTGTTTCTTTCCAAACTAGCGATGCGTCACACTCAGCTGAACTGTAAAATGAATCACAAAAGAATAATAAAAAAAGTTCTCGCAAAAACGAGGGTACGCAAGTCGAGTATCGTTTTAGATGAACAGCTCTCCTTTTAAATCTATTATCGCAGAAGTTGAGACTACAATGTAGAAGAAACTGATTTGTCAATAAAACTATAAACCTCATTTCTTAAAGGAACGTTTTCGAGCTTCACGTGCTTGGTCATGCTAAAACTTTCACAATTTGTTAAAGGGTAAAATAAAATTGTATTTAAATTTCTCTTAGACAACAATTTATGCAAATTATAAACATATAATTTATAAATATTTTTAAAGAATTTTAGATGATATGTTATTGCGACTACACTCTCATTTTTTGCAATAACCGCACCACTAAGGGCAAACTGAACTCAGTGAAGCTTTAATTCCAATATGGGGAAAAATGTTCCACTAGGTAGAAAAATGCTCCACAGAGAACACTTCTGAGGAGCTGTGTTCTCTGCCTGAGGGGATGTCGCGCCCTCAAGCCTCGTGTTCTCAGTGAGACTTCGATTAGCGCCATTGTGGAGGAGGGAAGGCTGCACTGAGTGCTTGGCTGCTTATCTTTATTCCTTTTCTTATTCCTTGATGTTCCATTTCTATTTTAATCCTTCCATTCCAGTTCCCTCTGTGTGCTATATATAATAATAGGTGCTTTCCTCTCCACTTGTTAGTTATTTTTGTGACTGGGCCGTCTTTACACTGTCTGGAGGGGAACAGCTTGGAGTGCAGCATCCAGCTCTTAAGTGATACTCATCATACCCTATTTTTCGACCTACATCCATTGATGCCGGATGGTGTACACGGCCCTTTATAAGATTCAGAAAATAAAGAGAATAAAATCGCTATAGCTTTTACTACTACTGAGATAATTGTCTTTAAAGCTGCACATATAATTAAATAACGGACAGAAAAGGCGTCCGTTCCCATTATACCTCTAATGAAGTAATGAGTAGTTATTTTTAATACCCGATTTAAAATCATAAGGCTTTTTGGAGGATCTTGGAAGACTAAACTTGAATCTGAATTGCACTAACACCTCCTCCAGTTTTTGACGTCCAAAGATGGTCATTACTATTAAAACACTTATGCTTAGTGGTCATGAAACGTATAGCCCACCACCCAATCATGGTAATTGTTCTATAATTTTACTATAATTAACTTTCTCCGCCCACTGAATAGTAAGTTAGACGTGATCTTGACCAACCATCCAGAACTTTATCTCAAGAGCTACGTTGACCGAAGGCTAACCAAGGCATATCAAATCAGTGATAGAAACTGCTCGGACCCTTCTGCATTTGGGGCAAATTTAGAGGCCCATAAACAACCGCAAAAAGATCTTTCAGGAATGTTACTAGCTTTCAACAAAGTTGACTGGGTTAAATTCAACGAAGATATTTTGTCTACGCCTTTTTCACCGTACTGTTACAGCAATGTTACAGTAATATCAGTGGTATAACTGGATTAAAGAAAAAAAATTGCGAGACTTGTTCCACGTGTGACAAAACGCAAAGCTTCTCTCAAACCTTGGATCTCAAGGGAGAGATCTCATAAAATAAAAAAGCTCAATTCATTGAAAAGAAAACTTGTAACTCCAAATCTGAGCCAACTTCTCAAAATCAAAAAGCTTGAAAAAGAAATTAAAATGTCAGCAGATAATTACTTGAAAATTTTGAAGCAAAAATTTTCCAGACCAGGTGCTTCAGCCACATACAAAAGTATTTGGCAAGTAATAGAAAAAATCCTCTTATCCGACTCGAGTAGTAAACGGAGATCAATCGGCTGAGACAGACCAGGGTAGGTCTGAGCTTTACAATAATTACTATGTGAGTGTGTTTAATGAAAGCCATTCCACGACCGAAACCTGCTTCCCGAAGCGTGAACTAAACACTCTAAGAATATCGAAGACCTCAATTGAATTTGTTTGAGAAACTGCGCCAAATCTCTATCCAGCTCTCTGAAGCTTGTCTTTCAGACATGTTGCAACAAAGGCACCTACCCAGATGAATGGAAGATTAGCAAGATGACCCCTATTTTCAAAGATGGTGATAAAACTGACGTCTCATGTTACCGTCCCATCAGCTTACTGTGTTCTATCTCACTATTCTCTTTGATTCACTCTATCTCTTTGTAAAAGGTAATCTAAACTCCAGTCAATTTGGGTTCAGAAAACATCGATCTACAGTACTTCAACTTTTGATTTTCCTTGAAAAAATTTACAAAACGATGGATTCAGAAACTGAAAAACATTTGGCAGTCCTATATCTCGATTTCTCTGAGGCCTTCAATAAAGTCTGTCATGAAAGGCTCGACGAAAAGCTTGCTCGTCTTGGAGTTGGGGGAAACTTTCTTAAGCTACTTCACTCCTATCTCACAAACAGGCGACACTTCGTACAGATTAGCACAGCTAAGTCATCCCTAACAGCAGTTTCCAGTGGCGTACCGCAAGGTTTAGTGTTGGGACCACTTCTGTTTCTGATTTTTATCAACGACTTGCCGCATTGTGTCACACATCCTGTTACGGCTTTGCAGATGACTTTAAGGTGGTAATTACAAACCAACACGACCTTGAGAAAAATCGAGACGGACTACATAACTGGTGCTTACAAAACAGAATGATACTGAATGCAAAGAAGAGCTCATTGCTCCTGCTCAAAGGGGACCTGAAAACCGATATTTTCTGGGTATTTTAGTGAGCAGTGACTTAACATGGTCGAGCAACGTTGACTTAAGAACCAGCAAGGCCCTGAGAGCAGTGTATCGAATCAAAAGAAATGTGAGCAAGAATCTCACGCTGCAAGCTAATTTGAACGCTTACACCGGATACGTCGTCCCGATTCTAGTATGTAGCTATCGGGTCTCTCATTTGACCAATGTGTGCCTCCGAAAAGTGGAAAAAATTCAAAGACTAGCCACAAAGTGGTTCTTCGGAGCAAATGTTGACTATAAAACACGACTAATGAAATGTGGTTTACTACCCTTACTTATCAAGGTACATTGAACTTCATGGTGTTTTGTTTATGCGTGATCTGTTAAGAAACAATTATGACTACACTACCACTGACGAAATGAATTTCAAAGAGAGTAAAAGAACAAGACAAGATGCACGAAATGAACTCGAAAATTTCTTCCATCGAACTGCCAACTTAGTCAACATCCTCTCGAGAAAATTGGGACCTTTGGAGGATTTAAACAAGCCAAAATTGAGTTATTTGTACCGAAACTTTTTCCTGGAACAGTACAACGAGTTGAGTGCGTGCAGCTGGAAGATTCTGTGCAGCTGTGGTAGCTGCAACCCTCACTCAAAACTCTGAAACTGTTATATTTTTATTTCAAAGCAACGAACTGATGAACTGAAGGGTGAAAACCCTTGGCTGTGCCCTAAAGTCTCGACTATACTTGGGCATAATCCAGAAGTCTCAACTACTACTACTAAGGGGGGTTTTAAGTTCCTGGTGCTGCTCAGGGAACAAATATACTACTGCGGCTTCTACTTGCATGTATTTCAGTTATGTAGTGGCTGCGAATTATTTGAGAAACTAAAGCATGAAGTCGGACGCTTTGTTTCTCGCCATAGGAGAGTTCGGAAAATTTCAAATCTTAACTGTAACCTTTATTACTATCTTGGGCGTTATTGGACATTCAGATTTCATTGGGTACACCTTATTTTATTACGTTCCTGACCATAAATGTATTATACCTGACAATTATTTAAGTAATAAGACGAAAAATTTAATAGCCATCAACAACTCGACGATTGATGAGGCGTTTCAGTACGAAGGTGAAAATGACGATGACCTTTTGGAGACCTACTGTTACCACTACACTATGCCTTACTTCAGGCAATCGTCGACACCGGAGCCGGCTAAAGCGAAACGCTCAGAATGGACGTTCGATGATGGATACCCATTTGGTGAAACTTTTGTTTCCTCGTTTGATATGTTATGTCAGTACAAATTCCGCAGAGCTCTTGGACAATCTCTGACCGCTATCGGATTTCTTATTGGTGCGACTATTTTTGGAAGCGTGTCTGACAAATATGGCCGCGTGTGTACAATAGCTTTATCTGCGGTTCTCAAATGCCTGTGTAATTGGTTGTTAGTTCTCGCGGGCGAGACGGGTCGATTATGGCTTTTTTACATCAGCTACTGCGCTTGTTGTGGTTGTTCACATGGTTTATATTTGGTATTTTTTGTGTACATTATTGAAATTACAGGGCCACGAATGCGACTGTTCGCTCCTGCTTTGAGAAATATGTTCGAAGTCGTGGAGGATATTTATTGTCTTAGTTTTGTTGTCATGGGTTGGGAAAAATACCAGATCTTGATGTGCGTTTGTGGTCTTCTAATATTACTGGTGCTGAAATGCTACGAATCGCCGCTCTGGTTAATATCGAAAGGACTTGAAACTCAAGCAGAGCTGATTTTGCTAAAGATAGCTGATATAAATAAGAGGAATATTCCGATCGAGCATTTGAGGAATTTTGTGGCCCAAGCGGTCAGGGAAGAGAGACCAAATGAAGAACAAAGGAATGGATCTGTACATGGCAGGGACTTAAGTACCAAATGGACCAGATGGCTCAACTTCCATTATACAAGTATGTTGATTGATTTTGATCACAATTGGCTATGTACATCTACTTTTTTAATGGCAATTTGTAACTAAAATGAAATTAGTCATTTTTTGTTACTTTAAATGTTTTGAAGGGCTTTTTAGAATAGCACAACTATCAATTTTTTTAATCGATTTGAACGAAGTTGAAGAAGTCAGAAACAAATACTTTATTAATTGCTCTCATACGAAGTTTTTTTTAGTAATTATATTAAGGCTGCTTGTTTTTGCAATTTTTCAAAACTTTCATCAAAACTTTAGAGACCAAAATCCAAATTGTTGTTGTGCGCGAGGGACGCCAAGTTTTACCAAGCTGTCTTATCCCATCAGGTTCTGTGATTTGTGTTGTACCACTAGAATGTAACACTTCGGGGCAAACCACGAGCCGGAGGATAGATCCAATTGGAGTTGTCCAATTATTGGTATGTTTTTATTGCTGATGCATCGCAACGGTGTGTTTTCGTTGTATTATTCGATCTTGCTTTTTGTGATGTTCTTCGCTGTTTCGCAATCTATGAAGCATCACGGGGATCCGGTGACTGCTTATGGTTGTTGTTCGTGTAATTATTCCTCCGTTTGGAGTAATCTTGTTGAAATGTTTTTTTGTTTTCAAATGTTCTTGTAACAAGATTTGTCTGCGCCCAGTTTTCCATCAGTTCTGTAATATACATTATTGATTCTGGGTCGACGGATTCCGGTTTCCTCTTCGAGTGGTGGTGGTGGTGTTTCTTCTTGTATTGTTTCTTGGATGTTTTTGACTCTAGGTGTGTGTTAATTATTTCTCGGTGCATATTGGTTGTTTCTTGGAGGAGGCCTTTGGAGATCGACATATTTTGCAAAACGTTCCTGGTTTTTTACAGATGTTGCACTGTGCTGCTTTTACAGTGCAGTTTGCATTATGATTTGGGGTGAATGAGCCAGCACAACTCCAGCATTGTGGGTACTGTTTTGTGTTTGGTGTTGGTAATATTGGTGGTTTCGTTTTTCTTGCAGACAGGCGTGACACTGTTGTGCTCCATTGGGAATGATTAATCCTTAGGATTTCTTTTTGGTTTTGTCCTGTTTCTCGTGCTACTGCAAAGTGACATGCTTGTGCCGGTGTTCTGACCTCTGATAAGCTTATTTGGATAGTAGTATTCTTCATTCTTCCTATGAAGAAATCGTACTAAATCCTCTTCTACTGGTCCTAAAGCTGCTTTTGCTTCAAGTTCTTTTGATCGGCTGAAGAATGTGGTTCCTGTTGTGCGTTGATTAATTAGAAGCGAGCGTATGCGGTGTTGCTTTGTTTTGTGAATATTAAGTTGAGTTCGTGTGTAAATTTTTAAGTGGTGAAGGTGTCTGTTTTTGTGTGAGGGTTTTGTTGGTGGTAGATTTGTTTGGCTTCTGCTCCGATTGATAAGTAGATGAGGCTCTTTATCTTTGGGTCGGCTTCGTCCCATGGTTAACGATCAACATAGGGTCACCGGAATTTTATGTTCTTGCATTATTATCCCAATCTACCTCGCTCCGTTGGTTTATTCTTTCTTTTGCGTGTTTCGTCCTCCGCTTCATTCTCTCTTCCTTCTTCAAATGCTGACATTGTGGGGTAAATTAGGTAAGCTGCCGTTGGTCGTATTCTTAGAAGTTTATCTACTTTGAGATTTTCTTTCGCGGTTACAGTGAGTTTAAACATCGTGAACCAAAGCGAACACTCGTGAGGAGGGTTTTCTCCCGTGTCCCAGAACAGGGGTACTCCCATAGGAGATTTTGAATTGCCGGACTGCGGCATGGTATGCGTGATGAAAACGGAGGCAGCGAAAAAACTTTGTTTGCGGTTATGGTTTCATTCCAACTTTGTAACAATTACGCTGAGGCAAATCTGCGCTCGCTTTGTAGCGTGCGTTTTCACCCTAGCTAAAGAAGACTATATAACCTGCCATCACTAACAGTATTACAAAGATTATTCTGCGTACTTGAAGAGTTCATTAAGCTGTCTGTTTATAATAGTAATGATATATAGATCACAGTATGGTTTGAAGTGTTTATAATAATAGGTTTACTGTGCTTGGTTACGTTCCATATGGAGTCTTATATGAGTCCGTATGACTTGACTTCCCCTTGGTCACGTTCCTCTTAACCCACCATTTTACCCCCACTCCAACTTATTCCACCCGTATCCCCGCATGCTGGCACCTATCTGCACCCCCCGTTTTGTTATTTTGCGTTTTTGTCAATGAGGAAATTTTTTAAAAATGTGTTTTATGTAGAGTCAATCGCATTAAACTGTTGAGTTTTGATATGAAGACAGATCCGGGATGACAGTCCTTGAAAACAGACGATTTTGATTTAGTGACAAAAACAGAAATTGCATTTAAAAAATGATATATAAATTCGTTTTAGTATGTTATAGTCCATACATCACGTACGTCAATTAGGCTAGAGGCCTGTTTTCAGACGCCGTACAAGATTTTCAAAAAAGGGGCGCTCAATTAAAAATTAAAAAAACCTAGTCGAATACGAAAAAAGTCAGTTTAAAGGAAAAATTGTTCAATTTATTATAAGCGCTTACCAAAATAAGTTGGTGAAATACTGTGAGTCTACTATATACAGATATCTGAACTTCTGAACAAAATCGTTCAATTTGCTGTTTTCAACACTAATAATATCTCTCAAAATCTGTCGGTCGAAATTAATGTTGGAGTTGAATATCCGTGTTTCGGTCCTTTTTTTATTAGTCGTTGTCATTTTATATTTAGTTATTAGTGATTTGGGTTTTCTCTGATCATAAACACGTCTATTAGTTTCAGAAGTAGATATGAAGTTGTTAACAAATGAACTATGATGCTCTCTGCGAAATATTCTACAAAGTAGTTTAAACAATTCGTATACATGAAACTCAAATATTGAGAGAATGGAATATTTTCTAAAGTTCTCACTTCATCGGTTCGTTTCAGCCCAAGAATTATCCGAACGAGATAGTTTTGTTGTCTTTGAAGAGCCCCTAGATGGCTTTTTGAGGCTGTGCCATAAAGAAGACTTCCGTATTGATAAATGGATTTAACATACATTTTGAGGATGTTTATCCGCATGTTGGTTAATAAATACCTTTTTTGTCTGATAGAAGAGAGAGATGAATTTAGTGCATTTGTTTTTTTATGACTCGTAAATGTTGTAAATAATTAGATCTTCATCTAACCAGACTCTGAGCAATTTTGCTTATCCAGGTTGCTCGAGCCTGACTTCATTCCAATTCAATTTAGACGGCATGTTCAAACCAAAGGTGATAACCCTTGTTTTGCTCTGATTAATTGTAAGTTTGTTCTAGACATCCATAATTCCACTGCTGGTAGATCGTCTTGTATGTAATTTGTTTTTAGTTCCCCAACAATTGTGGTATCATCAGCATAAAGTACAGGATCGCCACGATTCTATAAGTTTACCAAGTCATTGATATATAGAAGAAAAAGAAGCGGTCCTTAAACAGAACCTTGTGGTACTCCACAGGTAACTCCTAGATTGCTCGAGCTTTCACAATTAAAATCTACAAATTGTTTCCGGTTACTCAGATACGATGTTAGGATACTCGATGCTTGGCCTCGTAGTCCATAGATCTCACACTTTCTGATTAATAGTTTATGATCTACTGTGTCAAATGCTTTCGACAGATCAAGTTAAAAACAGTGAGCGACTTGTTTTCTAGATATAAGTTCACAAATACGTTCAACTACGTCAACCACAGCATCTATTGTTGACCGTTTATTTAAAGCCGAGTTGCTTTTTTGATAAAACATCGTTTTGATTTAGGAAAGTCATCAATCTTGAATGCAGCACTTTTTCACATGTTTTCCCATTTATTGGTATGAGTGACATTGGTCGGTAGTTATTCGGGTTGGATAGAGGACCTTCTTTATGTAAAGGAATAACTCTAGCAACTTTCAGGCATTCTGGATAAACGCCATTATCTATTATTTTATTAAAGTGATCACAGAGACATGGAAATGGATGGCGTGACAATTTTAAAAGATTGCTTGAAAAACCATGTGATCAAGGCTGAGTTTGTTTTTTTAAGTTTTCTGGTTTCCTTCAGAACTTCAGTTTCCGTAATAGGTTCCAGACATATTGTGTTGCCTATTTCTCACGTGGTTTAAGTTTGTGTTACTGGCTTTTTTTGCGGCGAGTGTTGGCCCTATTTCGGCGAAATAGGAGTTTATCTGGGTTGCTGTTGATAGATTGGATATATCAACTTTTGGTGCTGTTGGTTCCGATTTAGTTTTGCTTACAAATTTGTAAAAGAGTCTCTTCTTGGAATCGTTGTCTTTGCTGAAAAGATTTTCAAAAAATTGTATTTAGTTCTCCGCACAAGGTTCTTTGTGGTGTCTGTGTTTTATATAAATACTTCTGTCTTTTTCTGTGTATGATTTGAGACACGCTTGAAAACATTTTTGTTTTTTCACACGAGTTTTTCACCTCGTTGTTTACCCAGCATCTTCGGATTGGTTTGTTTGAGAGTTGTTTAGGAGGTATTACTTCGTCCAGAGCATCAATATTTCCTCATTTTTACGGAAGGCTTCCTGTGTTGAGCATTGTTTCAAAATATGGTTTTCCTCTCTTAATTTAGTTGTCTGATTACAATTCAAACGGGCTTGCATTTTGTGCTGTTTCAGTTACCAATTTCTTCCTATTTATTTTTCTCTATTCGAGTTTCTGTCATTTTTGAGGTTTTTCCCTGTTCGTACTATGATACTACAGTAATCTGTTATGGTAGTTTCAATAACATTTGATTCGCAATTAAAATCTGCAAAAACTATGTCAATAGTAGTTTTTGTTAAATGTCGTATTTCTCGTTGTTTCATTTGGTCTTGAGATTAAATTAAAGCCCAGGTTAGAGAAAGCTTCGATGAGCTCTGTTGTTATTGCAGATTTTTTATTGAATTCTTGATTGAAATCCCCAAAACTACGTGGTTCGCATTGCTATGGTTCCCAATTTCTATTTTTATCCCAATTTTAATAAAACGTGTTCTGATCAATTCTACCCATTCAACCTTTCTTTGGAATATAACTTTTACTCCCTCCCAACCTCCTATCATTACCCTCAGTAATATAACATGCGACAATATACTTGTTAAGTAGGAGTTCATAAACGGCAATAGCAACAGAGTCAAAGATTAACGAGCCAGACTTTTTCCAGTCTATTTAACTGAAGCGTTTTAGAAGCGAGTATCTCAGCAAAGTTACACGATACCAGAATCTTCATTCGAAGCTATCCCAACATTTGTATCAAAGGAATGCTGCTGGGTGTGAACTGGTGTGTCGTATCTGCAGGATTCTACGCCATTTTCTTCTCAGTTCCAAATCTGAGCGGTGACCAGTACTTCAATTTGTTCATTATTAGTGTGATTGATTACCCCGTTTACTTTCTGTGTTACCTGGGTATGGAGCGTTATGGCCGAAAAATAACATATCTCATTTGAATAATAGCAGGTGGTCTGTCAGGACTTTTCATCATGGTATTTCGTCACAATGATGCGCATGAAATTGTAACAATTATAAGTTTGTTTGGAGCCATGTGTTTTTCGTCCTGTTTTACGATTATATACATTTGGACCTCCAAAGTGTTCCCGACGCCAATTAGGAACTTCTCGATGGGATTGTGGTGAGTTTTTTTTCGAAAAAATTTGATCTTTTACCGCATTTAATCATTAGTTAATCAAAAATGATAGAGGATGTATCATTTAGCTGTCTCATCACCCTAGAGGGATTTGATTTTGAGGAAGAGTGTAAAACCAATTTCTCTCTGCCAATTTTGGCTGCGAGTTATATTGCGTAGAAATCCCGTCAAACTTAGATTGTTTATTTGCTCTCAAATGGAGTTTGTAGCAGTAGCATTTATATTAGTCTGACTGGTCTTTTAATGCAATTTTTCGCGCGACAAACTTTTTATCTAATAATTTTTAGAACACATATATACAACGTTTAGAAACCCTCTACCAAAATAGTATATACATTAATGATAGTCTAATGACATTGCCGTCCTCTAAGAGGAGTAAATTTATAAATGATAGAAAATTGTCACATCGAAACTTGGGTACATTAGTTAAGTTAACTTTTTGACCGTGTCAAGCTTTGGCATTTCGCTTAGTTATATTATTAATAGCCGCGAAGCGATAGCGCCTATTATTGGGGACATCGTGGTTTTTTACAATTCACAGAATTTGAATTGTAATGGGGCGCTGTCTTTTTTTTAAAGATCTCTTCAAACATTTTCATGATTTTTGAAGTCAAATTGGAGTAGTGATTTTGGTCACGCCGAAACAGGAAATGGAGCAAAAAAGCGAGTGGTTTTGCGGCGTGAATTTTTTTTCGCTGTAATTTTAAAGTAGAGTAAGAAAACGGTGTTTGAACAAAAATTCGGTTTCTCGGTAGTGGTTTTTTGTTCACATGCGGCAATTTCACTCTGATTTTTACTGTTTTTTCGATTTTTTGGATCGGATTTTTTTTTCTAAATGGTTTTCCCAATCCATTCACAGCTCATTCTAGGCCTAGTTTTTTGGTTTGAATTAAATTTTAATTTCTCGGTAGTGGTTTTTTTGTTCACATGCGGCATTTTGACATTGATTTTCTGTTTTCTTCTTATTTTTTTTTATCTGATTTTTTTAAAAATTGTTTTCTCAATTCACTCATAGTCCATTCTAGGTCTAGTTTTTCTGTTTAGTCAATGAAAATTCTTTGAATTGTACGTCAGGACTTGTCCTGCTATGTTTTTTTAATTCGTCGTCTCCATCGATGATTCTTACGACCTGACTTCTTGGAATTGACTTCAGTGACCTCTATTGCTTTGCAGTTAAAATGTCTGTTCGTGACATCATTTCTGCTTTTAGGCCAATTGCGTGACTTACCTCACTCAAGAAAATGACTTCTGAACTCACTTATGGAACTTTAAATTTTATGAACATTTGCTAATTAAAGTTCAGTTGTGTGCATCTAAGTAGTGCCAAATTATATGCCCTAATTCTTGAGTAATAGAGTCTTGAGTTTTAATATCGAATATTGATTTTGAAAAAGCTCCATTAGGGTTTTTTCCTTGTAGAGCAAATGTGGCTCATAAAAATGACAGTCCGAATCTAACCCAAAAAGTAGTGGTCTATTAAAAAGCTGGTGGTCGATCTGTCTATCTTATTTCTTTGGTTGTTTCAATTCATGGAAGGCCACAAACGTCTATCGCGGCTGTTTTCCGGCAATCTGCTGGCTATGTTTAACTTGCGTTGTTTATTTTAGCTTTTCGTAGGTTTAACATTCCAAATGCTTTTTTCAGGGATTATTTTTCAGGGAAGTTATTTTAGCAAGTAGGAAACTTTTCATATCGCGTAGTACCTTTATGGTTAGTACAGTACTAAAGATCAAAACCCGTAGAACAATATTTTTTATTTTTTCAGTCTTAAATCGCCTTTAGCGTTTTCAAATCCTGTATCTGTTTTCCAAGAGCTACAGGTTTTTCAGGAAAAATTGTGATTCCTATGATATTGTAATGAAGCAGAAACTAGCAATTTTAGAAATTAGAAGATGTTCGTCTCGTCACTTGCAAGTTCAGCATTGCCCACCTTTTGATTCTTCTTCTCCTTTGATTTAAAATGAGATTTTAGATCACTGTTTTGAGTCCTGTGTTTAACTTTTTGGTTAGAAAATTCTTGGGTTCAAACTGCAGTTTTCAATTTATTACCTCAAGTTACCAAAATGTTACCTCGCTTCGTTTATTTGGATAGGTGATCTTAAGCAATTAAAACTACTTTTGATGTCTGATTGATTAGTACAGGACTTCGTTTCAACTTGGCTCCGTTTTGTCTTCTCTTCCCAGTTCACTAATTAATTCATACCTGCAAATCTATCTCTCTAACTAGTACTTTTCTGTATGACTTTTCGTCTTCAAAAACGGGATAAACGGGCATTTCGCTAGAGCATTATGCCTTAAATAAGCTCTAAGTATGCGGTTCCTCGAGTCATGACATAAATTCATTGTGTGAAGGGTGGTGATTAGAGTTTGACACCCCACTGTAACAACCTAACCCCCACTCCATCCCCTCGTACATCTCATTCTACTGGTAACCCGCACTCTCGGACGTTCGTCGATTATTTTGTTTGTCGAATTTTTTCAATTACTTCGTTTTTCAGAAGTTATCGAGGGTACAAATTTTTCGAACAGGGCCACTTTCCTGACGATCGTTCATTTCGCTAAATTATGTCTAGTTTTGTATTGATGTAGCAAAGTTTTGTTTATTTTGACTGACAGAAATCCATCCATTTTTCGGCTAATTTTCTACGTCTTTTCCAATGAATTGCTTCTAAATTTTATGACGACAGCTTCAAAAGAACATGGGAATTTTTAGTTGGTTTATCTATTTAGCAAGCTTTCGAAGGCAAATTTAAGCTTTTTTGGAGAAATTTCAACCAAATGGTTTTATTCATTTGTCTTGTCGTGAAGTTTCAGTGCTGTAATTTAGCATCTTTGAGACCTTGTTAATTTGCACCGTTTGTTTTTCATCTGAGGTTATATTTGTGCAAATTCATTGTTTCAGACACATCTATCTGTTCTCTGAGAGCATTTTTGTCAGACAATACTCTGATTTGATTTCAAAATGTTTAAACCATGTTTAGAAGTCAAGAACTATTAAATTAATACAAATATTTGTTATCAAACTTTGATTCGGAATCAAAAGTTTTTGCTCATTAAATGTTCAAATAAGGAAGTGTTTGTTTTGTTGAAGAATTCTTCATTCTTCTCAATCGCTCGCTATAACATCAGTTTTGTTCTCCTTAAATTTCAGAATTCTTCTCTTTCCAATCTTCAATGAACTCTTGAAAATTGTTTAGAATGTTTTAATATGTTTACCCCCACCATGTCTCCAAGCTTGCTGTTCCACTGTCAATAACTGTGAAAATAGTCTTAAGCGTATTTGATTACCACTAAAAACAGTTTTGTGATAGCAGTGAGAAAGCAAGCCAGTATCGGAACAAATTATTGAAAACTCGAATGACCTCCAAAAAGTCATGAATTGTTGTCTGTTGAGATTTGTAGCTTATTATAAAGCTAAGTGGCTAGATTGTTATGACTGGTGCAAAGTTTTATTACTATATTTAATGCGACGTAGTTATATTTATATCTCTCAAGCCGTTATAAATAATATTTAAAAGTATTGTTAGTTGGCTTCTTTTTTTCAGACGACTGAATCTGCAGAGTTAGTGAGTTTGCAAAGCATGAAATTATAATTAATTTTAATCAGAGAGCGATAGCATTTTTCACTATTAACTAATAGTTATGAAAATATTTTTTTTCAAAATAGCATGATTACTAAAAACGATAGCACCAGCACAGTAATGCGAACCTGTTTTCCTCAAACGAAAGATCAGATAATAACTGGATGTCTATATATTGGCGATTTTTCATAATTTCAGAAAGCGGGGAGAATAAAAACAAAACATTTTACATGTGAAAAATAAAAAATTCCGATGAAATGAGATTTATAAACTGTTGATCTGTTGTATTGACAACCACCGTTTTGTTAACCAAGTTAATTGTCAATTAACTTTTACTTTCCCCTGAAAAAAAAATTTCAGAAATATGACAAACAGTTTTCTGCATTCGCTGATCAACCTTATAAATTTGGTTTGTTTCAAGCCTATTAGATACAGAGTCGGCATAAATAAAGCAGAAGTTTCCACAATTCAATTGCTGGGAGATTTTTTGAATCAATAGTTCGCTAGCCTAAATATTCTGAGATGTGAAAATGTATGAGAAAATACAAAGTGCACAAACCCGTGCGCAGCTTTTTGAATTTCTTCTCAAACCTCAATTACTCCCTCACAATTCAACAACTAAAAAAACTATTTAGTGAATTTAATCTAACCCTACAAATCACCTGCTTCAAAACTAGAGACAAAACCTAAGTTCTTCGTCATCGTTTGTTTTAGCAAAGGACACAATGATAGTTTTGAGAAATTACCGTTTTCAATCATAATTTCCAGGAAAAAGGTTCTAGCCGCAAATCTATAGCGGGACTATTATTGGCTGTCTCTTGGGTGTTTTTACAATCAAAAGAATTTGAAGTCTGTTGCGGAGCTCTTTTTACGACTACGAAGTATTGGCGGACTACGAGGAGTATTGGTTGAGCGTTTTTTATAGGCAATTTTGTTGAGTGTAGTTGAAACAGGAAGTGAAATACATGTTTAATTGCTCTTGAACGAAGTTCATAGCAATTATTGTAAACGTGTTGCTTTTTATGCAAATTTTTCTTGCGCTTTTCTTCTAGAACATTCTTTGACTTCTCAAGTGACTTTTTCACGCTTTCGTTCTTCGTTTTTGAGTGATCTCTATTGATCTCACTCCGACGTAAAGCTTGTTGCTAATATTAAATCGGCTTCAGCATAGCAAAATTTAGGGCCTGATAGCCGAGTTAGCAGTGCATCTGGTTATGGAGCCGGAGTTGACTGGTTCGAATACCTTCTGGGTCAGATGTTTTTCACCCGCCTGTCCTTCGAGAGCAATTCTTCCGACATTAGTCGGTTTATGTTTAGCAGAGAGAAGCGAAAAGCGTGGAAACGAAGTGATTAAGTCAAACTGCTGAAGAGACCTGAAGAGTAGAGAGTGATTTTCTGTTCGTATAACTTTTTTGACAGAGTGTGAGAAAGTAGCTGTGAAAAAATTTTCACGTGCCTTGTTTTTCCTGTTAGTTTTTTTGTTTTAACCCCAAAGTTTTCAGTTAAAAGCGTTTCTCGTAATTAAAGTTCTGGAACGAAAGTTTTTGCAGTTATATTAGTCCTCTGGCCTTTTTAATGCGATTTTTTGGTTGACCGATTTGTCGTCTGAGACTTTTGATTTTTTTGTCCTCAAAAACAGGATAAACAGGTAAGGCTCGGAGGGCATGAATTTTCTCATTTCTGTTTGTTAGACTCTAATTATGCGTTCAACCGTAACTGTTTTGGAGACAAAAAGGGTGTGAAAGAAGGTACTTAGAGCTTGAATCGACAGTAGTTTGAAAGCAATTCGCTAGATGTTAGTCAGTTAAGTTTCTCGAAACTAATTATAGTGGATTTAGAAGCGTTTTTGACCATCTGATTCATTTGTTGATTAGCCGCTGTTAGCCTTTCAACGGATATTGTGTAGGCGCTCTTTTAAAAAATTTGTTTTACCTTTTGATGACGTTTTTCGTTTTACATAAGCTACGAATTTCACGTTGCTTCAATCGTTACTTCAATCACTTTCATTTAAATTGATTTTAAGTTCTATTACCCGTTGAATTACGCAATGTAAAGAAAGGGTCAATGTCAAAAAAGTGAAATCAAAAGAAACTGGATAAACTGGTAGTTACAATGCATTAGGCTATGAAAGTTCATTAGAGCCATTGCTTGCTGACAGTAGTATTAAGCTTATTGGCTTTGTTAAAAAGCCAAATTAGTCATAGTTTTGGAATCTATCTGAAAGTGCACACCAAAAGACAAAAATTCTGCCAATTTCTATCGCCCTTTTTTCTTTTTCTGTTTCAATCCTAGTGTGCGTCAACGCGGGATTTCTTCCGGCAATTTGCCGGCGATATTTAAGCTTATTTAGCAGTTTCTGTTTTCAATATTTAAAGCGTTTGGGTTTATTGTGTTTGAAGTTTGTTTCGCAAGTTTGAGTTGACTTTTGTTTCGGTTAATTTTAATTTTGAGTTGTTTTTGTTAAAGACCTTTGAGTAAATTTGATCAAATTTTCGCTCTTTTTTATTTTTTTTTCTTTTTTGTTTGATTTTATTGTTATTGCTATGCTTTGTATCAATTAAGAGCTATTCTCTAGGTACAGCTACCGTGAAGTGACACTTAAAAGCTAGACTCGGCTCTCCTTGCTGAAATAAATTATAAAATTTTTTCAGGTTTTTGCTCTTTGAATTTTTCATTACTATTTTTTATATCTCTACTGTGTATTGCAGAATTAAACTTGTGCCGAATAATGT
Organism: Convolutriloba macropyga; assembly: GCF_964194025.1. NCBI lineage: Eukaryota > Metazoa > Xenacoelomorpha > Acoela > Convolutidae > Convolutriloba > Convolutriloba macropyga. Next base: position 79,817,526 of record NC_134471.1, on the reverse strand, counting down.
TTGGGAAGACACTTGGAAGCCAGATAGGGCACTTTTTTGAGAATTAAAGTCAACATGTTTAATTTTAGGTTTGTTCTTTGCATTTTTGAATGTTTCTATACCTAGTAGTGTGTAGGTGACTGACATAGTAGAAGATATAATTAAAATATGTTGCCGCATAATGGTTGGGAAGACATGGAAGCCAGAAAGGGCGCTGTTCGCTGAATTAAATTCTGCAATTTTCTATTATTTTCAGGTTTTTTGTTCTTTACAATTTTCAATTGTTGTTTAATATTGCTGTGAAAAGTAATGGTCAGGTGTCTGATTTAGAAGTAATTAATTTTAAAATTGTTTCCGAATAATGCATTTTATGAAGATTTTTGTGTTTTATGTTTTTTAGATTATTTTTTGATTTGCTCCGTCACATCCTTTGCCATACCGGGCTTTTCTCTTTGCAAACAGATTTTTTAGATTATCTATTAGTTGGTATCTCTCATTCCAAGCTATTTGTATAACAGCCTTTGAAGAATAATTGTTTTTTGAGCCGCAACTAAACTTGAACTTTATCAAATGTTATATCAGTTTTTGTCTGGTACTTTCATATTACTTCTCCTGTTATTGTTTCAAAACGTTTGATATAATTTGTAGGAGGTGCATTTGAAGGAGGTCTGTAAGTATAGTCAGTCTTCTACTTCGAGTCGTTTCCGGAATTCTTCCTGCTATGTTTTAAGATCTGTTCGCATATTTGTGATTTTTGAATCCAAATTAGAATAATGAATTTGGTCACGCGGAAACAGGAAATGGAGCAAACAAGCCAGCGGTTTTTTCTCCGTGAAGTTTGTTCACCCGAAATTTAAGTGGTTTTCATTTCATCGACAGGATTTTTCTTTAGACCATATGGCGGCACGAGCACTTCAAATTTGTTTTTGTTTTTTATTCATGCGTTTCCGACTGCATTGCCTTGGTTACGCTTTTTTCCATTTTTTATGGAGTTTTTTTTCATTTGCATGATTGGGCCCGATTTGACTGACATCACTCTAAAAAATGACTCCTCACTGTAAAAATGAATTTACTTTAATTCAAGTAGATTATGCCAGCTGAGTGTATGTCTTTCTAATTGGTTAGTTGATAAGAACTAATAGAAGCGGCAATAGGTTATACAGATTTATAATCAAATTAGCTGCAACAGCTCAGCAATTAATAAAAAGGTAAATTTCTCGTTGGGTCGTTTTTAATCATCTTAGTGAGATGCTAGATCTACAAAGCTATCGCGGTTTTTTTTTCTGTCAACCTGCTACCTATGTTATTTTACATTTTTCAATTTCCTCCGTAAGCGTGAAGCATTTCGTTCTTTGAAAGGAATGAGAAGACGATAAAAAACGTTCGAATTTTCGAAAAGATGAAGTAGGGTGTAATTTAGTAAGTTTGTTAATAGCCGCCGCCAGCCTCTCAACGACCATTATTCGGGCGCTCTTTTTTGAAAAAATTGCGATAACTTTTGATCACGTTTTTTGTTTTATTTAAGTCACGGATTTCACGCTTAACTCTTGACTTATCTCGTTCACTGTTTCAACTAAATGGGCTTCAAATTTTTCTCTTAATGCAAAGAATATAAATCAAGAGAAACGGATAAACCGATGAAGGCCGGTTATTAAGTCAAGTGCATTAAGTTATCAAATTTCATTAGAGCGGTTGCCAGCTGGCATTAGCATTGAGCTTTATAGCTTTGTTGAGAAGCTCAATTAATTATAATTTAACTAGAATCTAACTTGAACTGCTCAATAATTTATACACTTGGAAAATTATGTCAGTTTTTATTATTTTCTTTTATTTTTCTGTTTCACTCACGATGTGTCAAGTGGGTCAACGGCTGCTATCTTTGGCAATTTGCCGACTATCTCACTTTCCATCTAATTTGAAATTCAGATTCGATAACGTCATGATTGATATCTGACTAAGCAGTTTGTAAGAGACATGAACGAAGGTAGCGGAGCCTTAGTGACGGCGTTTTTCCTCATCTAAATTCTTTGAAATTTTGTGCATTTTCAAAATTTGAAGGATCAGATTTTTGTTCTCTGAAAGGGTATTGGACGATAACCGGAATAACATGGAAGTCCCTCAATTTTGGCGCAATGTTAGTATTTCCGGATAAGTTGCATACAAAAGAAGTCGATGTTTGTTACTATCCAAAATTCGAACTGTTCATCTCAATGGTACAATTAGACAGATCCTAGTAGGTGATTTTTTCCAGAAAAGCTTTCAAATCATAAATGATTGACAGAGCGCTTTCGATGAAAATGCTATCTATGAGAAATTTTGCACCATCGGATTCTTTCGTGCATCACATGTATTCTCTCGCCTAGTTTAGTTTTCATTATCAGTAAGTTTTTACTGGAATTATTTTGAATGGTCAAAATTAACTGAAAGAAGAGTGACTTCAAATTTAGTATCTGACAGTTGTTTGGGAAATGTCTTACAATTGGATTGGTTTGTAGCAGCAAGAAACCTATTTTTCTGGATATAGACTTGTTTTGAATTTCAGCTCTCTCAGTGGTCGCATCGGAATGTCAATAGTTCCCTTCTTTCTTCTCATTGGAGTGTTTGCTGAGGCTGCCGTGTGCATGCTGGCTTTCGGGGCAGCAATTTTAGCCAGTCTTCTGCCAGAAACAAACAAACTTCAACTGCCACAAACCCTAGCCGAAGTTGAACGAATTGGTCTTAGTTTACTTCCGGGAGGTTTGGGTTCTTTCGGGCGAAAAGTACAGGGCTTATTCTACAGTAAATACAAAAGAGAAAATCTAAACGAAGACACTAATTCGAATCAGGGTAATGTGAGTGAACAAAATAACAGCGGGCGTGATGGATCACGTGACCAAAATAATGGCGACGTTCAAGCTGCCGATTTGCAGTTCTCGACTGTAGTTGACGACGTTGTAAGTTCTCACGTCAATAATAAGGACGTTCAAGTGATCAACGGTTCTCAAAATCAGATGTTGGGTAATGCTGCCAATTTGACGCCAGAAGTTGTAACTTCAGATTTGATAGTTCCAGGCGTTGAAATGCAACCTGGTGGTTTATAATGTGGTCGACAGCACATCTCATATAGAAATTTAACGTTACAATAATCAGTGTTGTTTTTCGTGCTTTTTAACGCCTTTGTATCTTAAACCTTTTCTTTTCTGCAAAATAAATAAGCCATTCATGACATTCCAAATTGTTCAATGTAAATTATGGTAGTTATGGATAGTCTCATTTATTAGTTAATTGTATTTTCAACCTGAACATAATAATTTGGCGTGCAATTTTTCTGTTTATAATTGTGTTGCACTGATATTTTGTTGTTTTCATTCACCTCTATCGTACTGTAAAGTGTAAATATCCTTTTCTCCTCTTCTCTGTTTCTTAATCTGCCAATTTATAAATCTTTTTTTTTTCAAAGTAAAAAATGTCAGTATCAATTTCTGAACTCAATTTCCAGATCTGTGTGCCATAATTTTATTTGACCCAACGGCTTTCAAATTTCAAAACCAGCTCGTCACATACGTAAAAACGGTTTATTGTTTAGTTTTCCTTGAAGATATCAGCTGAACGTTTATTTTCTTTCAGCCCAATTCTAATGATTTCAAATGATTCAATGCAGTGATCTGGATTCTATTTGCTATAAAAGCTGTTCTTTGGTGCAATTTGCTTTATAAAATGGTGCCGCCTGCAGTGATGAAATGTGAAGTTAAACATCAAAAGTTAGCATCGATCCCCCCCCCCCCCCCCACCGATGTAATGGCCCCTCTTCTAATTGCAATTGATCTTTTTTACCCCCAATTACAAATGGGTTGGGTAGTAAAAAGGGAGTCTAGGAAATTACACAAGAAAAAACCTTTGAATAACATTGTATGTCCATTGAATAAATGTCCACGCGACTTACACGAAAGCGCTCATATGCATACCTAAAAAAATGTTTCGTACCAAGGCGCGCCCGATAAGGCATGGCTAAATGCCCAGCTATTTACAGTCAAGTGGGGTTTAATTATTTCTGAGGGGTTTTCTCCTGAGATAAAAAAAGGTGTGGTATTAAATATTCAGCGTGATCTAACTCGAAAAAAAGTGGAAGCATAAAAGTTGATGGAAACAGTATCTTTTTTACGAGACACCCATTATGAATCAAAAATGGACCTTGTTCTGGGTTCATCGCTACACCAAGAATTGAATGAACAATTTAATTTTTAAACAATTTATTGCTGTAGCTACTATTCGTTGTTCTATAGTAATTAAATCGCTCATAAAATCGACAAAGTTATCTGTCTTCTATAAATGCCCTCGTTTAGTTCCTGTTCTTATACGATACGTGTGCTTTAATTAGATTTTTAGTTTTGTTATCAATATTTAATTTTCAATTTCTCAATTCAAGCCTCTTAATCACTAATTTACTTAAAACTCAATTTAACCCCAGAAAGTTCACAAATTTAGAATATTTTCTCTTAACCATTTTGTGTAAAAAAAAGTTTGAGACAATAATCAGTGTTTTAGTTAATCAAGTTTTCCATTAAAGGCAGAATCATAGCATTGTATGTGTATTATGATATAACAAGAGCAATAGACATTAGATACAATATGGCCAAGAATCGTTTCGAGAATGTCGAGCCGAATGGGGGTAAAGCCGAATGATGAGCAAAAAAAGTTGAAAAGTTGGACCTCCGTCCATATATCGAGCTCCTTTCGCTTGAGCCGATTGAAATCACAGATGGACCTTGATTGCACTCAAAAAAAGCTTTTAAAATAATGGGATCTGTTCCGTTTTTGTCCCCAACTGTGGGTGTATATCATTTTCACTCTAAGGGAACGTGCTAAATTATCGCGCATGATTTGCTGCTTAATTGGCAGTGGTGGGGGTGGGGGGGAGAGGGGAGGGGGGGGGGGTTTCATGTATGAGGAAGAGTAACGGAAGAGATCAACATAATGCTGCTAGAATTGACCATTAAGAACTCGAGAAGTATTTGGCTTGAAATATTATTTTATGCCATTCTGCTACACGACCTTTCGTCTCTACCGACAGCCCCCGCAAGAATCATCTTTGTTTGTATGGTATGAGTAATTGAGAGATGGTACGATCTACCTCAGAAGAGGTTTAAGAAGGCTTCATTTTATTTGTTGAACTGATTAGAGAACTGTATTGCCTTACATACCAAACCCTCACTTGCTTTCACTTTGTGTTTGGTCACTCCTTTCTTCTGTCTCTCTTTCCAAAACTGATTTTTTCATCCGACAGGTAAAAGTTAAACTTTGTCAAAAGTTGTCAATAGGCTTTGCAGAAAAAGTATTTCAAACCTGAAGCAGATTTTCGCCGCTTTGTTTTTCGCAGCATTCATCAAAAGTTTTTTCGTCAATAGGTTATGACATTTGTTACCGCAACGAGCGTTGCATGACGGTATTAGGTAAAAATTAAACTTTTCAGTAGACTTTTACGTGCGAGTGTTAACCCATTCAAGAGATATTTCAAATTCTATTCTGTTCTTACGCATGGCCGTCGATATCTGCAAAACCTAATTAACAACCCTCGGGAGAACTTTGAAGCAATTGTGCAATTTAGTGTTTCTTTTTGCTTGACCGTATTTGAAATTTGATCGACTTTTGGAGTTCTGAGTAATCTAAATTGCTCTCTCATTCACAATTTCGGGCAGCTTTTCGAGCGAAAGTTAATGGAAAATTCGACAAAATTAATCTAATTTTTCCTTTTTAAATCATTGCAATGGTTACCGACATTTGTTACCGCAGCGAGAGTTGCATGACGTATTGGAGAAGGGCGCTTTTTGTGCAGTTGATTGGGGGGGGGGGGGGGGTATCTGCCCACCAAGGGTGAGAGTTAAATGTGAAAGAACACAGGATGTCAACGCAGCGTCTTTTCAGCAAATCTGTAACTCTGTTCAAACAATATAATGCAACAACTTATTTCTACAAGAAATGAGAAGTTATAATTAGGATTAAGTTCACATTGAATGAAAAGGCTAGCAGTTAATTGTCTTCGCAAATTTCTGATTGTCAAAAATTTTGTCAATAACCAATGACTTGATGTAACACAGCCCGCAAATGAAGTTTATGCTCATTATTTCTTTTGTGTACACGCGCTGTGAGCATTTGTTTACAGTCAATTACCCCCCCCCCCCCCCCCCCCGCGTATTCGCGTGAACTTTTTATGAGTTTACAATTAAGCCAGGCTAATTTTAGATCTGCCGGTTGTCATAACTTTGGATTTTTTGTTCTCTGCAGAGATACGCTTTCTGTTAACTTTGCAGAGCTAATACCTGGAAAAACAAACAAATTAGTTCATTTTCTGCGCCTTCTTTTTTAAACAATTTTCCCGTTTTTCAAGTGACGAAAAGTTAAATTTGCATTTTGTTATAATATAATAACTCTTTTGTACATGTAGCAAAATAAGAGTTCATTATTTTGTTTATCACTTTTGCAAATTTGTTTACAGTTTAGCACACATTGTATACTTGATTCTAGTTCTTATTTTCATTTGTCTGTCACGTTCATTAGCAAGTTATTGCCTGCAGACGACGAACTAGACCAGATCAAACATAAACCAGTCTGTTATGTCTGGACCTTGTCTGGTATTGTCCAATGATGCAGGTTACAATTTTTAACCAGAAAATATAATTGATACATGTCTGCTAAGGTTGCATTTTTGGTTTATTGTTTTATGTTCTTGATACATTTTGCTTCATATTATAGAATTTTTGACAGTATTTGATTAAATTTTTTACATTTGATACTAATATTTTTGCATATTATTTTTGCATAATGTTATCGTTTTTGCATGAGTTTATTTATCTTAGCAAGCCATATAAGTTTTGCAACAATTATACACTGTTTGCTATTATTTTCTGAATTAGGGTGGGGTCTATTTCACCCGACGATTTTCGTCTTGTCTTGACCATTGGCTGGATCAGTAACGGCAGGGCAGTGGATAGGGGTAATGTAGAAAATATCCTAAGTTTTTGACCGCCATTTTAACCGATTGTCTGGGACAACTATTTAGTTAATCTTTATTGCGCCAGCTTGATCCCAGACAACTTAGTTTGTTTCTCAAATGTCTACTAATTTTTTTTTACTCATTCTTTAGTCGCTTAATATCTGATCTTGTACTTTCTTGTTCTTCAATTCTTTTTGTGCCTAAATTCTGCTAGCCCTAAGATGTATATTGTGTCTTGAAAATAATGCGTGTATGTCGATGTTATTCTTTGAATCATTAATTGGGTAATTTAAGATTTAATCATATTTCACCATTTTGGAGTGGTCGTGGAGCAGAGTTAAGCAAACTTTTTCAAGGCGACGTGATGACATTCGTTCCTTAAGTGATGACGTTCATTAAGTGGCGAAGTGATGACTTCGTTGTCAATAATTTTTTTTCAATTTCGCTCATCACTGATCTCATTTCGCTCATCACAAAGTCAACCGTTTTTTCAGTTTTACACATTAGCGAAAGAAGATTTATTATGCAACTCTAAAGTTTTGAACTGATTGCAAGAAAAGGCACTGTGCAAAGGTCAGCCCAGGCATGCGTGCCAAAAAGGAACTTTTATTCCAAGTTTTTAACTTCAGTAACACTGGCGTTAGTAAAGCCAGATGATTAGCTTGGTTCTCTGACGTCTAATTGCAGCACCGCCATCACACAGGCAAAATTCAGTGAAGGCGAAACGAGGATCTTTTCTGCTAGCGCCCCAGCCTTTTATAGCCGTTAAATTTGCACCCCCCAAAATCTAAGTTTTCGCGAATTGTAAGAGCGATATTTGCATTTCATTGAAACAAGAGTTTTTAGGTAGATTGAAGACACTTTTAGAATAGTTTCCATAAAATATTTCAAAAAATCAAGCCCTTATTGTAGCCGATAACACCAAAAATTATCTAATACAGAAATTTTTATTGATGCTTACGTTATATGCAACAAATTTTGGTTGAATACGTAATACTTTTAGACCAAAGCTGTGCTAGCTTTTAGTAAATGCATATTGCTCATATATGTTCACGTATAAGATTACTTAGCTTTAACAATATGTTTACACATTTATAGGGGGGGGGGGGGGGGGGGGTGCCTAACTAAGCGGGGGGGGGGGGCGCTAGCAGAAAAGATCCCGAAACAAAAGCACTTCTAAAAATTGCAATTTTGCACCAAAACGCTTCCAAATATCCAAATCCTATTGTCGGTGGATCAAATTCTGTTTGCACAAGAGAAAGGTTTTTTAAAACAGGTTCTTGGGGCTAGAAATAGGGAGTCATGGTAACTTTCTGGAGAAATATTCAGTCTGATGTACTTTTAAGAGGTGGCAACTTGATCACAAAATTAACCAATCCATTTCAATTAGCGTAAATTGTATCACATTTACGCCAATTAGAGCGAATTGTACCGCAATAGTTGACAGGCCTATTTTCTTCAAATATCTCCAAACCCAACTGCAAGGAAGCTTTTCCCGCATTTCAGTATCTCAAAGGTACCTATACAAATAATTTTCTTTTCCTTCCCTTTTTTGTTAGGAAAAGGCGCATATTTTCATCAATATTTGAAGAGAATACTTTTTTGTTATACTTCTCAGGAATACTTTTAGTATAAGAAAGTTTTAGTATAAGAAAACTTTCTAGGGATAATTACGTAGTGTAAAAGTGCTTAAATTGCTGCTTTTCTGTTTTGCGAGGTGCCGTTCTAAAAAATTACGAATTAAATAGAATTTTGCATATTAAGAAAAAAGGCCCCGATTCAACACCAAGCTTCTTTTTCACTATAATTGCCTTTCTGATGGTGAATATCTTTCTAATTTCATAATTTTCTCGATGAAAATTTTGGCTTCCAAACAATTTAATTAATTACTTTGAACTGACTATGAATTGTAGATCCCATTTTCGAAATCCAGGACCTTACGGCAAAGTAATTCCCCAATTTTATTAGAGCGTGCCTTGATTGTCGAAAAGACAACTTGCTCATAATTAAACTCATTTTGTTCATTGCTACTATTTTCGTATATTCTTTGTGTATTGATAATGTCGAGCTTGGTAATTATGTTGATACTCCATTCAGTTATTTCACTTTCCATTAAATTTCAATTTATTCAGCTTTTTGTCAGCATTTTCAAGGGAACAAATTCAAGTACCATTGCATTAAGCATTTTGTATCTTATCATTCAACTCGCTTGAAGGTGCTTTTTAATTATTGATTTGACCGATTTTAACACAGCTTCTATTGCTGGAGGAAATGAAATAGGTTGCTAACAAGAACTGAGCATTTGATTTACGTGTGCTTTTTTTATTGCCATGTTTTTACATTTCAGGGGCGTTTTGCTTAATGACAAAAATTAATCCCTTTTCCCGTTTTTCATGGCATGAACATGTTTGCAATACAAATGCACTTGTGAATTAAAAATGCTGATGTTGAGCTATTTAAGCAGCACCTAAAACTAGACGTCTTTGGTGTTCTTTTTGTCTTTTTTACAAAGGCGAAATTTGGGATTATTTTCTGAAAGAACGCATTTTAGAAATGTTGATCAATTAGTGGACAAAAGCACCCTTTTTGAATGAAGCACATTTTGCTTACCAAAATTGCAATATGCCCCTGATGTGGTATATTTGGTAAAACAATTGATATACTCAGTTCATGGGTGCAAAATTTCAAAAATTTATTTAGACAGAACTTTTTTTAAACAGAATTTTTTCAAACCTTTTTTTCTGACTGCCTACTATGAGAAAATTGTTACACCTGCAAAACATTCAATCACTTGGAGCTAACTATGATAAACTGAATGCTCAACTTTGAAATCTGTTATAGAATTATAGTTGAAAGTGTACTCAAATCTTAGTACCCTTTTACAGATAGATGGAGTTATTTAGAAACTTGCGACGGAAAACTTGAGGTGGCTTAGCAACTATTAGTACGAAAAGTATTTGTCTTACTGCCAATAAGAAGACTAAATATAAGATTGTTCAGATTATTACTTTGAAAGCTTCTCTAGCTAAATCAAATAGCTTACGAATTATGGCTCTTTCTAGTGAAATAGGTCAAGCTTTGCCGAATATTTTAACAACAATATTGATAAATGAAGCAAAGCAGGGAATAAAAAATTAGTATTATTAGACAAATCAAAAGGAGATTTTCAATGAGCTTAATTGAGCATCTCATTGTGAAAATGTTCGGATTGTTATGGACAATCTAATTTTTTACTGAAAGTATTGTATAGATTTCTACAAAAGGATAGTAACTTTAATGATCAAAGACATCCTATCCTGTCAAATAGAAAGCTTGATTTTCTTAGCAAACTGTCAACTGTTGGGACAGTTAATATTGCGCACTTCTTGACTTTAGAAAGCCTTCGATAGGGTAAACCGCCGAATGCTTCGAGATAAATGTGGTTAGATATGGTCTGAGAGGGAAAATGCATTGCCCTATAATTTGCTATTTATCGGACCTGAAACAGTTTGTCGAGAAAACAGTTTATCAAATCGAAAACAGCTTGCCGAGAAGTGTGATTGATAATACATAGTGTGCCAAACATTTCGTCGAATGAACTAAGTAGTATTTCCTAGTAGATGAAAGATAATAAACTTAAATTGAATGAAGTAAAAATGCGGTTAATGTGTCAGTAAAAGTGAAAATCACCTTCTCTGCGTTAATTAGAACCTTAACTTTTATCAAAATTGAAAAAGTTGTTTTGTATCGTGGCTTTTGACCATCAATTAATTTTCTACACATCATAAGGTTTCATTTGAAACAGATGAGCCAGCTTTAAAAGCATCTTGTACAAAACACGTCAGTACTTAGAGAAAAAAATGTTTTGAGAGATTATGGAGCTATCTATGCAACCTCCTTATCAATATTGCTTACTATTATATAGAACAGCAAGTGAAGTTTTACTATTGGATCTACTAAATGTTCTAATTCGAAAAGTTCTTAAATTACAGAAACGGGAAGAAATGTGGACGACAAGAAGACAACTTGAAATTGCGCCAATATTTTAACTTCATGTATATGAAGTTTATGTGTTATTTTTCAATCTTATTAAAAGTCATTCACAGGATTATTCTGTTAATAGCTTCCTTTAGTTTTCTGTTGAATTTTGAAAGATCGGTAATTGATGCAAAGCTGATAATGTTTTACCACACAAAATTTTCAGCTCACAAAACAGAATAGGATTTGCGATATCTTTTGGACTCGGATTTTTTTTGCAATTTGTTTTGGTAGTTCGTTAGTTTCTTTTCGCGAAGTTCGTTCAACAGCGAGTTGTTTCGTTTTAGGCCTTCGAAACTTAAGGCGATTGCCTTGAACGTAGAAAAAAGCTCTAAAGCGACATTTCACACAGGTTTTCAGTCTTTTTGTTCCCATGCGATGTCTACTATTGAGGTTTAATCATTTGTATATCGCAAACGGGGATTTATTATCAAGAAAAAGTGGATTGTTGTTCTGATAATTTTAAAAAAAAATTATCTGAAGCTTAGAGGGGTGTGGTCGAATTTCAGTATGAACTAGAACACTTGTCGCCTTTTTGTTATGATACTTTACATAAATTTTAATTGAGCTACGGAAACAATCAGAAGGTTTCTTATAATAATAATAAATTTGTTTTCAGTACTAAATACTCAAGCTTCGAATAACTAAACCAAATTAGAGTATAATGCGTCGTACTGAACGAATGCTAGGAGGCAATTTGCCTGTTTCAGCACCGTTACAGAGCTATTCAAAAATAGATTGTGTGTTCGAAATTCATTTACTTACTTACATTGAGACCATATAAGAGGAATTGGAAAAAGGGGGGGGGGTCAATAAGCCAATTTTACGCAACAACTGTCTAAATGGTTTTACTTAAAAAAAGGTTTTTTTCTTTGTTATGGAGCATGTTACCAATACATTTTTCCAAAAAAATCGGAATCGATTTTGTAATTGTCCAGAAAGGAGTGTAACAGTTTTTTTAAGTTCTTTTTTTTTGCAGATTCTCAAACTTTTTATTATATCAAAATCAAGAGTGCAAAGGCTATTGTAGAGTATTCTCAATCGAACTGAGATTAGTTTTCGTTTCTTGCATGTTAATTTTTCTATGATAGGTATTGTTTTGATTCTCCGCTCATTGTCGAATGATCTGTCGATTTCCCTGTCAGTTATAAACGAGTTAATAGATTCACTAGGATGTTCTCTTCTGATTACTTTTGATAAAAGTTTCAGAAGTTCGTACACATGTAGCTCAAATATTGATGGAATTTTGTTTTTTGATCTACAACTGCGAATTTCTTTATGTTTTGGGAACCCAAAAACTATTCTGATTAGGAAATTTTGTTGATGTTGTAGTCTCTCAAGAACACTTTTGTTTGCGGTGCCATATATTAGAACTCCGTATTGATACTGTGGTTGAACGTATTGTTTATAAATTTTCAGAAGTAATTCTCTTTGCAGATAGTTTTTTGTTTGATATAAAATCGAAATGTACTGGTTACATTTCATTTGAACATAGTCTATGTGCTCTTCAAAAGAGAGTTTTTTGTCAATTTTAACACCTAAATATTTGACACATTTGCTCTCCTCTACTTCTTCCTCATTCCAAATAAGTTTTTTGTCTGATAAGTTGTTGGGTCCTAGCAGAACTAGTTGTGTTTTTTTAATATTTGGTGTCAGTTTGTTACTCGCTAGCCAGCTGGAAATCAATTTGAGATCAATTGTATGTTGAGTTTGCTCATATTTGCCAAATATGTTTGTGTCATCTGCGTATAACAGAATATTATTGTGCTTTGGTATATCTACGATATCGTTTATATAAATCAGAAGCAGAAGTGGTCCTAATACTGATCCTTGAGGGACTCCGCACTCAATTTTCTTAGTTGAGGAAGATTTTCCTTTATATCGAACGAATTGTTTGCGATCTTTCAGATAAGATTTGAGTATCTCTTCGGTTTTGCCTCTCAAACCATATTTGGAACATTTGTCTAGCAATATGCTGTGGTCAACAGTATCGAATGCTTTTGAGAGTTCAAGCAAGGTACAATGAGCCGAGACATTTTTCTCCCTTAATCTGTGAATGTTTTCTATCATCTCTGTTAAGGCATCGACTGTTGATCTCTTACCAAGGAAACCAAATTGTTTTCTGGAGAGCACTTTGTTTTTCAGCAGAAATGACATTAGTCGTCGTTTAATAATTTTTTCAAAAATTTTGCCAAATAGTGGTACTAAAGAAATTGGTCTATATTTGTTTGGCTCGCTTGGATCTCCATCCTTGAAAATTGGCACAACTTTTGAAACTTTTAAGCTTTCGGGATAATGTGATTCATCTATGATTTTGTTGAAGATATCTGTGAGGTATCCACTAATGACTGGATTAATTGTTTTTAAAAGATGGTTTGTTAAACCCATATAATCGGAACTCTTTTTCCCAACAAGTTCCTTTATTTCGGACTTCACTTCGTCTTTTTGGATCGGCTTTAAAACAAAAGAGTCAACAACCCGATTAATATTCCCATCATATGGTTTCTCATTTTTCTTTGCAAGTGAGGGTCCAATATTTATAAAGAAATTATTGAGTGTTTCGGAGTCAATTGTGTTTGTGATTTCTGGTTTTGTTTTTTTATTTGGATGGCAAATTTGATTCAGATACCTATAAAAACTTTTGCCATTGGAATCATTTTGTTTATCGAAAATTTTTTCGTAGTAGTTCTTTTTGGCGTTTCTTACCAGTGTTTTCGCTTTGTTGTTCTGTAAGTTGTATTGTTTTTTTACTTCTTGTGAACTGGACTGCAAAAAATTATTCCAAAGACGTTGTTTTTTGGTACAAGCATTTTTAACTTCGTTGGTAATCCAGTTTCACCTGTTTTTGTTTGTGATGATTTTTTTAGGAGTTATAAGATCCAGAGTTTTATTTATAATATTCTCGAGATTGCGAATTCCTTCCTCCGCTGTGCATAACCGAAAAATATCATCTTTTGACTTAAGTTCTATTGACAATTCAACATTCAACTCCAGAACGTTAGTAAACCTGTTGAGGGCATTCCAGTTTCTCTGTTTTTCTCTTTCATTTTCTATGGTGTTGTTTTGATCATCGTTAAGGTCACTTACTTTCAAACAAACTCCATAATGGTCTGACACTTTTGTTTTCAGAACCTCTGTTTCACATTCAAAATTTGAGAAAAAAACATCTAAAGTTGAGTTGCTTCTGATTGTTTCTCTTGTGTGCTCGTTTTTCTTTGATTTTAGGTAAAGGCTTACGGAGCCGATTTCCCTCAGAAAATTTTCTGTTTTTTTTTATTATATTTCGAGAAATCTATATTTAAGTCCCCACATAAAATGTGATTGATTTTGGTCCCATGGCAAAAAGATGTTCCAGAGGAAAATTTTGGAATGTTAGTATATCCGTTTGTGGAGCCTTGTACACAATCGTTACTACAAAACACTGATTTTTTGAAACGCAATTTGCCGTTAAAACTTGTATATCATTGCTTGCAGAGCTCTTTATTGTTGTTAATTGATATTCTTTGCTCGCGAGCAGAGCTACTCCTCCACCCCTTTTTTTAGGTCGGTTGCACGTGACAATATTTTGTAAACTTTTGCTACAAAACAATTGGTTGTTTGAGTAATCTTTCAACCAGGTCTCTGTAAGCGCCAGCAAAGGCGGCATTATTTGGTTGGCCTCAAAAGTTGCTATAAGTTCATCGTAGTTTGCACCCAATGATCCTATGTTCTGCAAGAACAGCAGCATGGCTAAAGGTCCTCTCTGTTAAGCGCTCTGTTGTCATTGTTTGATTTTTTGAGAAATTCTTCCTAGAAGGTTTTATGATTGTTTTGATTACCTAATTACATTTTTTGTTCTAATGTTGGGCTTTCTTGGCGTACAGTCGCCGATTGCCCACTAATTATCTTTTTAACGGAAAAAAAAATTTTAAACAAAGTTGTGGTTTAAACAACGAAAAAGTTTTCATGAGGATTGTTTGTTGTTGTTTATTCAGCTTATTCAGCGTACAGTCGCCGAAAACGAGTAAATTAGCTATCTACAGAACTAAAAAAAAATCTTCAAGTTCTCAACAGTTTTTTCTATACTAGTGTCAGCGGACAGTCGCTTCCACTATAGAAAAAACTATAGCACTTTATGATTGGTATCAAATGATTCCTTAATGTTTGCGGACAGTCGCCTGGAATCTGTTTGGTTATTTTTGATTAACCATCAATTTTAAATAAATTTAATGGATTTTATAAGAAAGAAAATTTTATTTAAAAAAAAAATGAAAAAAATTTAAAAAAAAATTTGAAAAAAATTTAGTTTTTTTTCCTTTTTATTTTTGAATTTTGAAAAAATTAAAAAAAAAAAATTTTTTAAAAAAAAGTTCTTTTTTTATTAAAAAAAAAATTAGTTTTTTTTTATTATTTTTGAATTTTTTGCATGACTTCGATGATTTTGAAAAAAGTCTCAAAAATCCAATAATTTCGTGGTATGCAAAAACTTTTGGTTTTTTTTTATCATTTTTGAATTTTTCTTATGATTTTGTTGATTTTCAAAAAATCTCAAAGACCCAAAAATTTTGAAGTTTATTGCAAAACTTTTAGTTTTTTTGATCATTTTTCGATTTTTTCTATGATTTTGTTGCTTTTCAAGAAATCTCGAGAACCCAAAAAAGAGGTTTTTGCAAAATTTCAGTTTTAATCATTTTTAGTTTTCCCATGATTTCGGTATTTTGATTTTTCCCATGATTTCGGTGACTTTCAACAAAAAAAAACTCAAAAAAAACTGATTATTCAGGAATAACTTCAATACCCATAAAAATAAAATAACTTTTTAGGTCTGGTAATCTGAATAACTGTAGAAGTTAAGTATCAAATCAAGGCGAACGTAAGAATTAATTTTTTACTCATTTGACTTAAAGTTTTTCTCAACTTCAAGTTTTTATCTTGTTAACAGCACTCACAGCTTTTTTCTTTAAAGACTTTCATCATTATGTACATAGTGATAACATTTTACTGCATTCACAAAGTTAAGTATCAAATCATCGCGAACTGAAAAATTATTTTTTTTTCTATTTTGACCCAAAGTTTTCAGAACTTCAAGTTTTGATCTTACTTACAACACTCACAGCTTTTTTTAAAGACATTCAACATTACGTACATAGTAAAGGCACTTTTACTGCATACATTCCTGGGTTTAAAATTGTCCGTCAATAAAATTATCCCGGAAGAACTTTTTTTGCTCAGGCGATAGTTTTTCAAGGATTTCTTTGGCTTTATCAGCATCACTTTGTGTTGAGAGGAAGCTTCTTTTGAATGGATTGCCAGAAGGAAGTGGTTTTCTTGGCAGGTTTTTAGTGACAGGGTTTTTCAAGTTGTTCACTTCGTCAGCATTTTTTACCGGTATCATTTTTTTGTTTACACCATTTGGATCATTGGGATCTAAACATAGCACCGATACAACGCACTTATTAGTTGAAGTAATATAGTTTTTCTCTTCAGCATAGTTTTTTATCATGTTTTCAATAGCTGGTAGTCTCTCATTTAAATAGATTTGCTTGTTGTTGATAGGGTTTTTCGGATAATAATTTTTCTTAGGATCTGGCTTGAGGAGTTTTCTTTGCCTATAAGCTGTCTCTTTTTCTCGGAAATAAATAAACTTCAAGATCACAGGTGGCATCAAGTTGTCTGGTAGATTTCTTCGGGTGGGTAAAACATGAAACGCTTTCAGATTTTCCTCTTTCAGGTCCAGTTTTAGATACTCATGAAAAAAGGTTTTCAAATTCATGAAAAGGTTCTCTGAGTCTCTTGAGTTGAAGGGCGGATTTTTTATTACAAGAGAATCTTTGCTGCTGTACCTTTCTTGCTCTCGCAGTCGGTCATTTATGTCGTTGTACAAATTGAAAATTTGATCAAACCTTTCGTTGTCCTCAATTTGTTTTTTTTTTCTGATTCTTACGGCCAATTCCATTATTGCCTTCTTGGTTGCTTCGTCTTGGACAGCATCAATGATATTCTGTAGTTCGGGATCCAGGTCCACATCACATTGGTTTTCCTCACAGCCATTCAAAGTTTCCATGATAAGTAAGAAAAAGAGCAGTGGTCAAAGTTTTCAAAATCTGTAAGTTTTTTCAATGTGTAAGTATAGAAATGCTTAAGAAGAATTCTCAAGGTTAAAATTGTGTTAGCGCTGTAGAGAGAGTAAAGTTTCACGCTTGCAACTGCATAGCAGCAACGCAAAAATATTTTTTTTTCTTCTCATTTTTTTATTCTGGCATGCATGATCTAATTGCTGCACAGCACTTCTTTGAATATATTTTTGACATTTGTCAAAAATATCCAATATGGATGGATTATCACTAATGAAGGCGTGCTTGATTTGCGGTGCTGTAATTTTTAATTTCTGTTTTGCGAGATGAGATAGATCTAAATGACGTCAATTAGTTAAAATTGGCTCCATTTTAAAAGAAAATTTGAGGCAATCAAACTTGTTAATTCGAGCATTGATTCTCTTAAGCTGTCAATTATAGGTTTTTGCAGCAGTCTTTTATGTCGAAATCGATTACCTGTTTTTGTCAACATGAAAGTATATGTTTTTTTTAGATACACCTCTATTATTTGTTCAACAGACATTTTTAGATTTTAATTTTCAGACTGTTTTTGTCATTGACAACCAGATGCGTTCAAATGTAATTTGAGAACTTTTGGAGAAAATTTAGTTCAAATGAACCGAGCACCTTTCAAAAAGTTTGTTAGAGGGCCAATGGGAATAAGCGCAGCCATTGATATTAACATCAATTATATATCTTATTGGCAGATTAAATACTCTGCTCTTTCCTATTTTATATGCTCTTTTTTTGAATACACAAAATCGTTTCGTGCACATTGAATTGAACAAATTCTCTCAGTTTCCTTTACATAAAACATTTCTTGTGAAGATTAAAGCAATGAATATAGATAGCAGCTGTCAAGTTCCCAACCTGCTAACTCTTGATGAATGGAAACAGCTAAGTAAAGATACTTCCTACAAACTTTATGTTGATTTGTCTAATAAATTACATCGAAAAGATTTATTTATTGAACAAGTGTTAACGGGACTCAAAACGAAAATTGATGCTCATCCCTGCCTTGGAGGAGAACAAGGCAACAACTCTGAGAAACAGTCAGCATCATCCCCCAATGGTTTTGGTTTGTTCCAGGAACAGGTCAGAGATTTCAAAAAAAATGATTTCACGACTTTGCAGGAGAATTGTGTTTTGGGTAGTAGCATAATAGCAAAGCTGTATGATGATGCAAGTATTCCACTGGACGTTGCAATTCATGCATACCGGGGTTCCACGACGCTTGAAAAATTAAAAGTTGTTGACAAGTATGAATCAAAAAAACTAAAAACCCTAATTTTGCAGGATGGGACTAATAGCGTTTCAAAATCTTCCAAAAATGGTAAAGATTTGTTTGCGGACTATCAAAAACTGGTTGATAAATGCATGGAAAAATTTACTCCCGATTCAATGGTGCTGTGTGAAATTCCTCCTTTTAGAGAGATACCTATAAACAGTGATAAAAATGAAAAAATTGCAGTCTTTAATGATTTGCTAAATAATACTTATGGGAATGTTGATAATGCAATTGTAGTGCTTAAGCTAAATGATATTATTCGAAGTGTTTCAACATACAATCCACGCATCACACATTTCAACCAATTGTACCATGACAATGTGCATTTAAATTATAAGTTGGGAATACCATTCCTGAAAAACATACTGCTGGGATACCTATTAAAAACCTCAAATGGGGTTATTGACTTTAGTAAAGTAACATCTAACGCTTCTTATAAAATACAAAATAAATTCTCTAATTATCAGCAACGCTACTTTTCACAGCCTCCAAACAACAACCTATCATTTAATCGCTATCATCCATATTAACTGTTGTCAAACCTTGACTTTTAGATGAAATAAATGGAAACATTTTGATAGTTTGTTTGATTCATTAGGCACGAGCGGTTTGACATCAATAACTGAGTATAATGTTGAAAGCTGTAATTCTGATAAATTTATGTTATTATTTTTTGACGGGGCAAACAGTGGTTTTAAACTTTCCCACGCCACTGAGCCTCACTTACAATTCTAAATTAAAAAAACTTGATTTGTGTTTGATAAAAGTTGACCTGCTGAAAGTTTTCGGCTTTGTATGTTTTTTCTCATCTGGGCTCTTTTTCCTTCTATATGTTCACATACTTATGTTAATTCACGGGGATGTTGAAAGAAACCCAGGGCCTTTGGAAACCTTAAATAGTATACACACAAAATGTAAAAAATGGCCCATGCAGCTGAAAATTGTGCATGCTAACTGTCAAAGTATCCAGAAAAAACAGCTACAGTTGAAGAGTTTACTCAATGACATCGGTCCAAATTGTATTTACGGTTTAACAGAAACCTGGTTGACCAGTATTGATAGTAATAGTTTTTATAACCCTAATCCCTATCAGTTTGATATCCACAGATGTGATCGACAGGATAAAAAAGGAGGAGGATTGTTATTATTAGTACCCAAATTTTGCAATTCGAAAATCAGGAAAGACCTTAACAACATGTCCAAAATTTTTGAAAGTTTATGGGTTGAATGCAAATTATCCTCTCACAAAAGTATCTTGATTAATATTTCTTACAATCCAAATAAACAATTTTGTTCACAGTTTTTGGATGAATTGGCTTTATGCATCGATAAGGCTTCCACTGAAAATAAATCAATATGCCTAATAGGAGATTACAACATTAATTACTTGAACAACAAAGAAAAACAGAAACTGGATACAATTATTCTACCGTACGACTTGCACTTGATGAATTCAAGAACTGCAACCAGGCACCAGAACGGTAGCTGCAGTTTATTAGATTATATCATAACTGATAATGGGCTGAGAGGGAAATACTATTATGTATTCGACTCTCCTATCAAAAGCGATCATCTTGCACAAATTCTATTCACTGATTTCACGCTGACTCAAAAACAAAAACCACTCAGGAAACTGATATTTGATAAGCGTAATTATGATCCCCACAAATTCAGAAATTCTTTAAATTACATTAACTGGAGCCTCATCTATGAATCTAATGATATCGAAGAAATGTTCTCACGTTTTGAAAGTCTGATTGCAAATGTAATCAGATTACATGCACCAATCAGAAAAATTTTTATACGGAACAACAAACCTAATTTTTCACTTGCAGATAAGTTTGTCTCAAACGCAACAAAATGCCTCAATAAAAAGAGGAACGAATTTCTACTATCAGAAAATTTTGATAATTTCCTAAAACTAAAAGATCTGACGAGTAAAGAGTATCTGAAAGATTATGAACGCTTCCAAACACAATTGATTGAGTCTGCTAACAGCTCCAGGAAACAATGGAATCTGATCAACGAAGTCAGAAATAAATCTAGAACAGGAACTAAAATTCTCTCTTTGAAAAACTGCTTTGAGGATGTAATAACCGACAGCAAAAAAATAGCGAATTTGCTTAACTATAAATTTAGTAAACTTGGTGAATTTCTTTTAAATAAACCAACCATTAAACAAAACTTTCAGCAGATCAACCCTAATTTGTTCTCGTTTCGTTTCTTTACCACATTTGAGTGTCGTAAAGCTCTCAACAACCTCAATAAAAACAAACCATTGGGTCCTTCAACTATTCCGGCTTGGGCATTAAAAGATGGTGCTCATATTTTAGCAGAGCCGTTATGTTTTCTCTTCAACGGATTTCTTAAACAAAACAAATTTCCTTCTCTACTGAAATTGGCAAATATTACACCTATCCACAAAAAAGGAGACACTGAGAACCCGCTGAATTATAGGCCTATTTCTATAACGCCTGCTTTGTCAAAAGTTCTTGAGATTTTAATCAAAGATCAAATAGAGGAACACCTATCAAAATACAACCTCCTATCCAAAACACAGTTTGGATTCAGGAAAAAATTTTCAACAATTGATGCTCTTGTATATCTGACAGAAACTGTAAGACAGAAACTTGATGAAAAAAAAGTGGTCACTGCGGCGTTTTTAGATTTGTCAAAAGCTTTTGATTCAATCGATCACTCAGTTTTACTAGAAAAACTTAAACACCTTGCTTTCTCTTCTTCGGCTATCCTTTTCATTAAGAGTTACCTCACTAACCGACATCAAAGAGTAGTGATACCAGAAGCTGAATCTGACTGGCTGGAGGTTAGGCAAGGAGTTCCACAAGGCACAGTTTTAGGACCACTCCTATTCAACCTATATGTAAATGATCTACCAAATTTCATCAACTGCAGTTTAATCCAATACGCTGATGATGCAGTTGTTTATACTTTCGGCAAAAAAATTACTGATTGCAAGCTGCATTTAGAGAAATCAATTTCTTCGCTTGTTGACTATTTTTCATACCATTCTTTAAAACTGAATTCAGAAAAAACTGAGTTCATTGTCTTTGGCACTTCTTCCGCAGCAGAGTCTATTAAAGTTGACAACCATATAATAAAAGAAGTTGAGAATGTGAAATATCTCGGAGTAATTTTGGACAAAAAATTGATGTACCAACAACAAGTTAAACAAATACTCAGCAAGATGGCGCAAGGAATAAAAACACTTTACGTCCTGAGAAACGTAGTACCATACCATTTGCGCAAAATCCTACTGAATTCTCTTGTTATTAGTCATCTCCAGTACTCAGCTGTTTTGCTTTCGTCAATTTCCAAAAAATCTTCTGACAACCTTAGAAAAGCAACTCAATTGGGCAGTTAAAGCTTGTTATGTTCAACGATTTAACAGTTCATCACTTAGTATCAAACTAGATAACTATATACTGCCAATTAAACAACTACTTGAATACAGAACAGCAATGTATGTCAATCAACTCTTGACATTTAAGAAGCCTGCCTTCCGAAGAATAACAGGACTTAGCTTGCCAACCTATAAGTTCTACAGACATTCAAGGACGAAAACTATTTTTCTTGAGAGGTCAAAAACATCATGGTTGGACAAAAGTATTATCCGAAAAGGCTTATCAATTAATAATTGTCTTGAAAAATACTTAAAAGGGAATGAATCAAACAGGCGGGTTAAAAAAGTCTTCAAGAACTACTTTTTCCAACAACTTCAGAAGGACCCAATGGGAAACATTGTCGGCAATGTTTCTTGGAAAGCTTTTAAATTTAAATAACGCTTCATTTTTGAGTTTGTATAATTTGTTTCTTCTACCTGGAGAAGAAAATCTTTTACCTGTTATTTATTACTTATGTTATATCTTTACGCTGCCATTTGTGTTATGTTTAGGCTCCTTGACCTATTTATACTCATTTGGAAATTCAGTGTTTTTTTTTTTTTTATTTTATTTTTTTTTTATTTTTCTGTTTTAAAAGTGTGCATAATATTACCGTCAAGTTGTTCGGTTGTTTATATGAGATTAGTTCTTTCTTGCAGTCGTCGTTTCAATTTTTTAGAGGTAATTCTCTGAAAATCAAGACTGATGAAAATATCTCTGTTCATCAATTTAGATTAATTTTCTCGCAGGAGGAAATGTTTTCGAATTTTTATTCTGAAGTGAAATGTTTTTTGTCATAATGTTGTAACGAAATTAGAGCCAGATATTTAATCTAAATTTTAACGAGATATATAAATGATATCTTTTGTGTTTTCTGCCATATGCAGCTTAGCTGGATATAGTTATGTTTGCAATCATTAGATAGAGTTTTCGATATTTTATGAGATCTTGCGCGTTACTCAATTCTGTGTGCTATGTATTGTTGAGTTTTAATTGGGAAATACGATAATTGACAATAGTGAAGGCTTGAATTGCAGTTATAAATGATAATCCTGTTTTTGACAAGCATTTTCAAAGTCCTTGAATCCATGAGTCGACGCAGAATTTTAAACCTTGTAATTGCACCGCACGTCTACATTTTCGTCGACTAATAAAACAAGGCGGCTCGGTAATGTACGATGGCACATAAGGTTCCGACCCCGCCCATCCACAATTATGGCACAATTGTCTACCAAATGAGGAACAGATAGAAAAACCCAAAAATTATTTTTTGCGAATCCCAAAAAAGCCGAAGTCTTTTTCAAAAAATTCTGTATGAACGATAAGATAGCCTCCAAAGCAAATAACTCAGTGGAGTAAAAATTGATGCATTAGATTCCTGTAATATGTCAATATTAAGCAAGAGAGTCAAGACGAACAGCAAAATCAAACAACAACAACAACAATAAACATTAATTACATCAAAAAATTTATGTCCCTCTGAAAAGTTAAATTTAATAACAAAGTCAACATATCGTCAGATAACCTAAAACTAAACAAAAACAACTTATAAATCACCAGAAAACATATGCGACCAGTCCATAAAAAGGTTTGGTAACAATTATACAAAAAAGAAGAAAAACAGTAAAGTAATAAAATTAACTTATTTTTTGAAACAGTTAATATAAAAGTAATAAATACCATTAGAAATCAATTAATATTACCACAAATTTAACGATTACCACTGCTTCTATAGAAGGGCATTAGGACCTGTCCTTATTCCTTTTTTAAAGCGGCTAAAAAGAACAACAAAAAAACAAACAAAATTTCAATTGAAACTTGCCAGAAAACGCTGTCAAAACCGTCAAGCCATATTTTGGCCCTAAAAAAATATTTGATTGCGCCTTCTTCAAACAGCTATAATGTAGTACGTGGCCATTCATTAGTAAGACTAGGTAACAAGTAGACAAAAAAGCGAAGTGCTAAAGTATTTAATACTTTTAATTTTTTTTTTCGAAACAAAATTACATTCAATGTCATGAAAGGCATTAATTACAAAAAGAACTATTTAAATAGGGTCGTTTATTCATGAAAATGAAGCCCTCGAGTCCTGCAATTATCCAGAATATTTCTTGCATCTACAAAAGGAACGCCAAATATGACAAAAATCAAATTGATTTACTTTTTTTGTGAAAAACCGGTGTCGAAGCCAGTAAGGTCATGACAAATTCTTAAAAATAAAGATTTTGGGACACCAATGCCTTTTATTCCCTTGACACCCATGATGTCATATTTGACCTGTAATTATTTAACGAGATTAGGTAACAAAAAGAAACATAAAAAGAACAAAATTGCGAAGTTAAAAAGTTTTTTTTTGAATTTTGGAAAACGATTGTTTTCAAAGTCATGAAAGCCACCAGCTATCTACTATTATCAGAATATCAGTTCTTCTATACCTCCATGAAAAGCCAAAGAAAGCTATCACTATACAGGAAATTTCATACGACGGAAACGACAAAGTATAAATGACAGTTAAAGTCAAAATTAAAAAACTCAATTGATTTCTTCAAGAAAGAGGCGTCGAGGCCGTTAAAACGATGATGTATATCTTTCAGGATTTTAATATGTTCAATTGTACCTTATTTTGAACGCTAATAATGTGACATGAGAACTGTCAATAATGTGATAATGTGACAAAATTAGAAAACGTGAAAAACTGGCAAATATCAAAACAAACAAAAATCTGAAATCTTGTATCAAAGCCAGAAAACAATAATTTCAGGCTTAAAACTGCAACCGAGAATAAATGTTAAATCAGTAGAAAGAAGAAGCATTCTTTCTTTGCTGACACTAAGCTGGAAATTGAACAAATTAAGATAAAAATAGAGGAAAAGTTAATTAAGCCATTATTTTTTGAAAAGTCAATTATTTGAAAAAGAAACGACCATAAACTTTCAAGTAAAAAACTAAATGCATTACCTTGGAGCTGCTTAGTAAGCGAATTGATTGGACCTATAACTCCTGAGCTTTGATTTGATATTTACTGTTCTTTATTATTAAAAAAGGTCTTTTTTAAAAAAAAAAGACCGACTGATTACAACCCGATTTTTTTTTGAATTGTAACAGTCCAAGAATGGCACAAAACTAGCCCTGCTAATGCTTATTGTCCACTAGGAACAATTGATTTTTCGAATGTTGTAGATATAGATAATTTGCTAGTTAAAAACTCAAAATAAATTCTGCATTTTTGATAATCAACGAGTAGAGTTTTAACTACAGAGCACCCTCAGCGGACTCTGATGTAGAAATAGTCCCCTCTGATTCTACAAAGATTGTATGAGTGTTGTTTGGGGTTGCACTGTCGGCAAATTTAATCAAAGTGGACTAAAGTAGCTTATTTCGTGCTATTTTTGATGAAAAAGGCTAAATTTTGAAATGCTAATCCAGATTTCTTGACCAAAAATATTAAATCAAAACAATCAACAATGCTTGTTCGTCTTCAAAAATAAAATCAACGACACTATTCTTAAAAATTATAACAAATTTCAGCAAAATTGTCGAAAATTTAGGCAAAAATTCCGGAAAATGTGAATAAAAACAGCGTGAATTCACTCTAGTTTTCGCAGAAGTTTAAACCTTGATAACTCCCTGTAGAAAACGAAAATTAAAAAAATCTTTTTAATTCCATATTCTACGCTGGACGAGCTTTCTAATGATACCAGTCTCACCTCTCTACGATGTATATATCGATCGGCGAAAATTCACGGATAAAAAAACCCATTTGAGTATATAGTTCCTCCCCCCTCAAGAGGGTCGGAACAATGAAATTGGAAAGATACTAAAAGTTGTGATTCCTATTTTTGTGAATCAGTGTGCTCTATTTAGAGGAGCAATGGGAGCATATTGACTGGCGTCAAATAGAGGCATGTTTTTGCCTCGGGCCTTTGAGCAGCCTAAAGTTTTCGCCTTCATATTACCTTTGAGAGGTTGTTTTGAACAAGAAAATTGGGATGTGGGTACGATGAAAACGGTGCCGTGAATATTAGCCAAAAGGACAATTGGCCGAATGGAATATTAGCCGAACAGGAGATTTTAACCAATCAGATTTGAGAACGGCGGTGATGTTTTGTTCGGTTGTGATAGGTTCATATCAAGTCCCATAGGCCGCTGAGGCATGGCCAAATGCATTTTTTTCATGTGTAAGTGAGTTAGATAATAGCGCGTCCCACTTATGTTTGCTTACCTCAATGATCTCATGCAATTAGTTCTTCTAATTTTCCTTCTTTTGACTTTTTTGGCTAATTTTTACGTCGACTAATATTCCGGACACCGATGAAAACGTTCTGATATTTTCCTTCTGGTTTCAACATTTCATTGTTAATATAATCACCAGCCAATTAGTCTGGCGGTAGTATATATGGAATAATGAGATGTCACTTCTTCGCTCATAATCTCATTTTCCAAAAGTGAATTGACAAACCCTCGAAAACTCATAAAAGGTAGAAAACTCAATCTAATGATTGCAAGTATAACTATAACCAGTTATTTACTGTCTTCGCTATCCAAGGCCTTGTAGTTCCTTTCACCCGACTCATTTAACCCTCTAATTTTTAATAGCGTATCGTTTCAGCCCTACATCATTGAACCCGTGTACTTATGACCTTAAAACCGTTTCTCAAACCCTACATATCCCTAAATTTGAATATTATTTGTGAATATTATTTATTTTCCAAAGAATAAAATCGGAATGAATTGAATGAGGGGTCATTAAAAAGCGGTTAAAAACGGGGCGACCTAATAGGGGTGAAAAAGCGGGACTCGGTCACCCCCCCCCCCCCTTTTTATCAAGTAATGATGATCCAATAATGACAATTTCTTTTTCAGATTAGTGTACGTAGGTGTCTGTTAGGTGTCGTTCGTGTCGTGAACAGAGGCTGTGAAACATTCATAAAATCAGCTCCCCAACAATACTGACGATCAAACAACACTTCTCGATATTTGGCATCAACACTAATTTATTATAACCACTTCGCTTACTTACCTATTATTACTTTTGAGCACTATTAGACGTTTCCATCACTGCTTTGGGGTATAAAGTTGAATTTTTATGACAAAATATTCAAAACAATTATCGTTGGCAAGAAATTTTTGACCGAAAATAAACCAATTGTTCGCTGAACTTATTTGTATTATCTAAGAATGAATAGATGGTTAGTACAGTTTAGTTGTTTTCTGGTTAAATGTCTACTCCTCAGAAATTAACAAGTTCAAATTAGATTAATTCGCCGAATCAATTTATCATTAATAGACACTTGCATAAGCTCAGTTTATTTATGTGCTTTATATAGGTTTGTTACACGATTTCTAAGAATTCAATTCATCTAGAATGTGACTGTTTATTGGGTTTTGTCAATGCTAGTCTGAACGTGACAGCGAGTTCTATAGTTGTTGTTATTTATGAAATTTACTTTCTAGTTATTAATTTGAAGACTATGACAGAGTTAAATCCAAATGTTGTCTTGTCTTGTTCATGAGGTATTCTGAAGATTGCACAGCATTTTCTACTTTAGATTACGTAATAATTAAATAATTTCACTTAGTGACGCTACAATTTTGAAATCCTCTTTTTGTGTGTGTGAGTGAACTGCAAAGGTGGATGAGCTTTTCGTGGTATGTGGCTACTGTCGTCGATAAATGATGCTTCATGAGATCTCCTCCCCACGACATTTTCGGACACTGTCTTCAGTCATTACGACATCTTGCAACCGACCACACCTTTTCTTACAGGCGTTCAAACACGTCCTCACTCTCACAGGTAAGATGTCACGCAATTGTGTCTTTTCCCTTTTGCTGTAATTTTTTCCCAAAAAGGTTTTAAACAAGATTTAAATTGAATGACCTAGTTATGCGTGAAAAAGTAATCAGTCAAAACATTTATAGATCAAAGGTGAATAACCAAATGTTTTAAATCTTTCTGCATCGGGTTAACATCTCATTGGGTGTTTTTCCCCAAAAAGTCAACTTTATGATTCGAAAGAAAACGCGAAATGAGAGATCCTATGAAACTTAAGTGTTTGGTCATATCACATTCTTTTTCTCGGATCATTTAAGTGAAATGTTACGTACCGGCCGTAAAAAATCTTCATACTCCATTTAAATAATTTCTAGGTTCGGTTAGTTGTGCAAGAGGTCTTTGAAAACATTTGGCTTAAAGCACTTGAAAAAGGGTTAACTAGACTAACTAATGGGCTCTCGGTTGCAATAGTTAGCAACATGTCTAAAAAGAAATCTTGACGTATTTTTTATTTCAATAATACTAACAAAACTGTGATGATTTTCTCAATCGTGAACAACTTGTTAATTATTTGCTTCTGATTATCAGATGCTAATTGACCATACAACAATTGTTAATTGCTACTGGAGCCGTATTCGGCAAAAACTCTTCGACGAATTAGAATTCTGAAAAAAGCTCATTTTGTTTGGAGTATAACGAACGGGATGGGACCAAAACTTCTGTTCTAAAAGGGTATATTCAAGGAAGAAGAGTTTGTTAATAATTACTTTTTCCATGAAAGATGCATTTTGCGTGTTACCATTGAATTGTTCAGGAAATTTAGATCATGGGTTAAATGCTTTATTATATAATCTTTCAAGTAATGCTTATTTCTCTCGTTAAACTTCTCGTTTCAACATAATTTCAAAATGAAAAATTATTATTTTTTTATCTCTTCATACCATTGATCCCCTACACCAGTCCTCCTACCTACGTATGAATTTCACATAAAACGCAACGTTGACTTACCAGAAATCTCAATGTAAATTTGATGAACTGTAATCAGGCTTCACAGTGAAAAGATAGTTGTCACAAGATCACAATTTAATCTCATCTTTTCTCTCTCTAATGTTTAACTTACGTCCAATCTTAGCCATTGTTGAACAAACCTGAAAACATATCACATCTTTTTTTTTTACTGTGAGACTTGTATGGAGTTCATCAACTTTACGTTAGGATACACTCACTGACAAAAGTAAACTCACAAAATGCAGTTCACAATGGTAAATTTCCTGTTTTCAAGTCTATTTTAGTCAATCTAATTGTGGTCGTTTTTTTTATTCTTCTGTCAATCGATGCATAATCATTAGAAGTTGAATAGATCTATTTTTGGGTAAACTGACCCGCTTACTTACAGAAGAAATGCAGGTAGAAGTTGGTCAGTTTTTCATAAGCAGCTGAGTTTTGAATCCCACGTGAAATCTGTCCAACTTGCTCATAAATTTGTTGATTTCACAATGCAAAAACTTGTTTAAAATTAAGGAGGCATGTAGGTTATAATATATTTGTAAATTTAATGATCTTTTTAAAGCCATGGCTGTTCTTTTAATAAAGATTCTTTTTCTCACAAGTGCTTGAAATAATTTCATTTCTGGACCTGTTTATTTTTCAAAATAAGTTGACTGCTACTAATGGTGGATGTTTTGCTCAGAAAATTGAGTAAAAGTTTATTTTGATTTGGGGTAAAATTTTTCAAATGATTATGATTTGTACATCCGTAGCGCCAGATATTTTGCGTTGTGTATTTT
Organism: Convolutriloba macropyga; assembly: GCF_964194025.1. Lineage (NCBI taxonomy): Eukaryota > Metazoa > Xenacoelomorpha > Acoela > Convolutidae > Convolutriloba > Convolutriloba macropyga. The sequence goes on along the minus strand of NC_134471.1, from coordinate 79,788,237 downwards.
CTGCAGATTTTTCTCCACAACAGTCTGAGCTATTTCTTCTTCTGCTTCACAAAAAGTTGAAATCGTATTTTTCTATTATTTTTGTCGGCTAAACGAGCCGACCCTGAAATTCTCAGTGATATTAGTGGACAAATCTCAATGCAATTGAAACCGATAGTAGAAATAGAAATAATCTGAAAAAAAATCGAAGATAAATGAATGACCAAGATAAAATTTATTTTAGTTTCATAAATTCACCGAATTCAATCTGGTAAAGAAATGACTGCAGAATAGTTCAGTGTTGACGGTGTGGCTAGTTTGCTATATGGATCCGTTTTCGGTATTCTTCCGGAATTATACCGGAAATATTGTAGTTTTTTGTCATTGCGTGGATAAGTTTTTAGAAACTCGTGATTTACTGCACTCTCAAATTAGCGTTTCGCACTCTCAAATTAGCGTTTCCTCTCCCCCGAATCGACTTTTGCTTATTTCAATGGGGTCATTGAAATAGGATTACTGTAATTGCAGGTTATTTGAGCGCACCGTTCATAAGTCTCAATCAATCACATATCAGAAAAATCTTTTTAATTTTTTTTACAGCTCCTATTCTTTTTCATTTCCATTTTGAGACTACAGGTCTACGAAGCAATTGCAGATATTTTCTGACAACCTGCCAGCTATCTTTAAATTTTTCTCGGATTGAGGAACGTTTAAACTGTGTTTCAGTGATTTGTCTGCTTCTGTGCCAGCAATCCACGGCAGAAATACTGTCACGTTCAACGTCTGACTCTGCCCTCAAATTCAATTGGGGTCCACAGTCCGCAGCTGCCAAGGTCAAGAGGTCAAATCTCAGGAGCAAGCGCGACGTCAACACCACCAGCCATTTTGACAAATTGACACGATGTGACCCCATTGGCTGGCTAGACTGGCGACAGCCCAAGTTCGAGTGCAATGCTTGGACTAGATGGGGGCTGAACACTTCTTCTGGTTTGAACTCTACTGGAAAGGTCAATGACCTAAATCAGAGCAGAGGTCAAGAGGGGTCAAACGTATTATCAACATCTCGCCAATGTGTGTCACTATCGCGACGATGTGACTTTGTGAGTGATTGCCCGGACGGATCGGACGAGTATGGTTGCTACCAACAATTTTGCGACAACGAATCGGATTTTGTGTGTGAGAGGGACTTGACATGCATACCCCATTCTGCACTGTGTGATGGACGATACGACTGTAGTGATCTAAGTGACGAAAATGCACCCCACCTTTACTGTCATCTGTGGGGGAGGGGCAAGGAGTGTGAGGAGGGGTATGGGGCCATACCTTGCGACGGGAAATGTATCCCAAATGAAAAATTGTGAGACGGCAGGGTAGATTGCAGCACGGCCATTGACGAATCATATGCGGTAGGTTCTGAATCGTCTATTTTTTCAAGGAACTCGGGACGATGATTTGGAATGAACCTGAGTTGCGACCAGATCTTTGAACAAAATTGGTTGGTCCAGTTTTGAAATTGGGTTGATCACCCGGGGCTCATAAAATTACTAAGGGGTGCACCCAAGCTAGTGAGTTAATTGCTGCAGTTTTAATCGTGGAAATTGCTAAAAACAGCAGGTTTATATTCATATGAATGTCGTGTACAGGAAGAATCTGGTAAGAGCTGTATGTCATTCTCGTTCGTTGAGAAGTTGTGAACAAAAAGATTCTATTTTTCTTTGATTTTCAGAATTTTTGAAAATTCGTCCAATTTCAGGCGTGCAATTATCTAAATATGGACAGTGGTCAGAAAAGGCCTTGTGGGTTGTCTCATTTTGAATGTTGGAACCCAGAAAACCCAACAGAACCCGAATGTATAGAGTACAACCAAGTGTGCGACTTTATCTATGACTGTTTTGACGGCTCCGATGAATCACAGCTATGCGGTGTTTCTCGGAGCAGTAGTTGTCAAGACTCAATATTATTGCGAAATTGTCTCGAATCAGACAACAATACTTCAATATGCAGAATTGATCTCAACAATGGTGCTAAACAAATAAACAACACTTCTTGTGTTTATCCACTGTGCACATTTGATTTGTCTCAAGTTTTACGAGACGACTCAACTTGCGAACCTGTTTGCCCGGACCCGCTCGACAGAATTTGCCTCTGTAACCCAAGTTTGTTAGCGGGGACATCTGAAAACCGGGCACGTGAGAAAATACTTCAGTGCGTACCCCTCTCGGCTTTTTGCAATTCGTCTGTTGAATGTCGCAACGAAGCGGACGAGCTTCTATGTGCTGCCATAATTTGCGACAATGCAACTCAATTCCACTGTGGAGGGTTAGCTGGTCAGTGTATAAGTATGGAGCTCGTTTGCAATGGATTTAACGATTGCTGGAATGGAACTGACGAGCAAGGTTGCACTCGTAAAGAGATTCACTGTAGTGAGAACCAGTTTTACTGCCCAGATAATTTTTCGGACGCTTCCAATTCTGAGACGCACGGAAGGTGTGTGGATTTAAAGTATGTTTGTGAGCCTGATCTGGTTCCGTGCTTACTAGATGAGGGAAAGATGGAGAAAATGGGCAATCGCAACTGTACGAGTAATCCGAATGTGGCAAAGTAAGTGCTTATCGAATGCGAGCGAACAAATGGTGGGGAGGTATATTTTTAGGTCCATTTTTTTGTCAATTTTCTCTGAGCGATATGATTAATTGCTCTCGAACGAGGTTTGAAGCAATTGTAAGCATGTTGGTCTTTTTTATGCAAAAATTGAGAGCATTTTTGCGCTTTTGTGAGCATTTTTGCGCTTTTGTTCTAGAATATTGTGACTTCTCGAGTGACTTTTTCACGCCTTCGTTCATCATTTTTGAGTGATCTCTATTGCTCTCCCTTGTTGCTAATATATAATCGGTTACTGTATAGCAAATATTAGTGCATCAGAGCGCAGTGGTTAGTGCGGTTGGCTGTGGATCGGGAGGTCCAGAGTTCGAATCCCGTTGGCGGAAAGGATTTTGCACCCATAAAGAAAAATTGATTTAGGCTACAGACACTGAATTAAATTGCCTCGCCTGTCGTCCAAAAGCAATTCTTCCGACATTTGTCGGTTTATGTTTAATAGCCGCCCTCGTCTTCTCAGCTGGCTATTTTAGCGCTCCTATTTTTTTACTTCGTCGAACAAAAAAATGTTTCGCTTTACCTCATTTTGCCGCTTTTTCAACATTTTGCGTGAAAACTTTTTGACTTCTCTAGGCTAGTTTCTCTCTTCTCTCATGCTGCTAAAAGTGATTTTGAACATCAGTTGCTTAGCAATGCAATTCAAAATGATCAGAGTCGGTATAAAAAATTGAAGTCAGAAATAGAAACGGGATAAACCCATAAAGCCAAATTTTAAACCCATAAACCCATAGTGCCCGCCATTTGAACGTCGTTCCTATAAGTCTTAGTTACCATCTCTAATGCTTATTGGTATTGATAGTAGCCCCTGTAGCCTCTCTCTAAGAAACAGAAGTATGTTCAACTACGAAATGCCATCAAAAGAAATCGAACTTAAAAAATGTTTTTGTACAAAAATCTTTTTTTAAATTTATTCTATTCTTTCAATCCCAATCATGCTTATTGGAATCAACGGCGGCTATTTTCCGGCAATCTGCCGGTTATGTATTCAATTGCTCTCTCTCTCTCTCTCAAATTAATTTTGTTGCTGATATAAACGTGAATTTTAGCGGTTGAATGACAACGCCGTTGTGGGTTAGGTGTAAAGATGTCTGACTACTATCCAGGAGGTCGCGGGCTCCAACCCCTATAAGGTCTCAATTTTTGCACCCAAAAATTTTAAGTTACACCTCTATTGAGCTTTAAAAGAGTCTTAAAATCTTGAGTGAAATTAATCTAATAATCTTTCGTTTCAAATTTGAAACAGTTGGACTCAGTAAGTATCTAATTTCTAAGAACTTCGAACAAGTACTACACGTTAAATTTTTTTAAAAGAAGAAGCCTAATATATCTTGCTCGGAAAGTTATGTTAATGAACTCTACTATTATTATTCAAGTTGCTCTTTTAAAGAACTGCATTTAAAAGTGCTCCAATACTTCTGTGTAGTAAATAGCTCTTTTGGTTTTGACTTCAAGACTGGCTGATTTCCATTTTCTCTGCGTGCGTTTGTCTTCAGTTTCTGAAATTTTTCCCTTTCAAAGAGGGCGTTCAATCAGACGTTAAAGAGAGATGTAGTTATATACCGGAAATTGCTCAAACCTCTCTCATTTCTCTTTAACTTTGACGCAAATTTGCCATTTGAATCTTCATCAGTTGCAGAATAGGTAAACATTTTTTTTTGCATGCAGTTTGATAGGGTGCGTAAGATTGTAAGCACGAATAATTGTATTTTTTTTGCGCAAAGAAACAGCTAAAATTTTTCGTGGGCATTTTCTGAGCTTTTACCTTAGTAGTAAGGTGTCTTACTGGGCACGCAACGGGGGGGGGGGGGGGGGACATTTGGGTGTTACTGTGTTCGCAACGGGGGGGGGGGGGACACGAAAAATTTTTTCGAAAAGTTGATAGCTTTTGGCGTTCTCCAAGAGCGGTGGAGAACGCCAAAAGCTATCAACTTTTCGAAAAAATTTTTCGTGTCCCCCCCGTTGCGAACACAGTAACACCCAAATGTCCCCCCCCCCCCCGTTGCGTGCCCAGTAATACACAATTTTGGTATTTTTCTTGAATTCTTGATGTTTTTGATGGGAATGTTTTGTATTAAGAGGGTTGTTGGGAAGTAGCAGTTATGTAATGTGTGTCATCGTCAGCCCAGGTGAGCCTCATCATTTAAAAAATTTTAAAAAATTGAAAATCTGAAAAATTGATGAATTTTGAAGTGATAAAATTTTGTGTAATATTTTTAGCACCGGTTTGCAGATCTCAAAGACAATCGGCTCTGAACGTGAGCGCCTCCTCCCCCCCCCCCCCCCCCAGGTTCAGCGGTTCAGGGAACTAATTGGAGAAATATAATGAAGATATATTTAATTCATTTATGAAAAGTTTAATTTCTTTGAAAAGCAATTTGCTTTTTCAAAGTGGAGAGTAACAATTACACCTTCCACCTGGAGTTCAGATGACTGATGTGTGTTACTGCCCAAGGAAGATGCGTGGTTCCAGCTTGTAGCTTTTTAGGCTTAAGCTGAGATTCCATACATCTTCCGGGTGGAGGCCCAGAGTGAGGGGTAATTGAAGATAGTAGAAACACTATCTTCAATTACCCCCCACCCAGTCTCCAGCCTTACCACATTCGCAGAGAGGTGGTAAAGTCTAACAAGAGACTAAGGGAGAGTTTTTTGTTCTGTTGAGCAAATGGTTTCAGTAGAGTGAGAACATTTTAGTATCAGACATGTTTTCTTACTCATTAATATAGTTCATTTTTTTCCGAAACAGAAACTGAATCCGTGGAAAAAATCATTCATTTCAAAAAATGACGCCGTCTGAAGCTGTTGAAGCTGTAGATAGTTTGAAAAAGATTGGTGATTGGTGTATCAAACAAGATGATAGCTCTTCAAAACAATTTTTGAGAATTAAATTATTTCATGACAGAAATTTTCACTTAAAAACGGTTGTACTGAGCCGGTGGAAAAGCACAGTCAGCTTACTCTCTTCAGAATGTGTTCGAGTTCGAATGGAGAAGTTTTACTGCGTTGAAATTTTTCGACTAACATTTGAATTAGTTCAGAGTCTTTGTGGAGCAGACGGAGTTTTTATTGGTCAGCATTGCTTGGAAAACAGAAATTGTTCAGGGTAGAAGATACGATTGCTACTACGAGTTCAAAACAATTTGCACGGAACTAGGTGTTGAGAGGAAGACTGTTCTAAGTATCAACACGAAATTTACTTCCAAAAATATTCCGAGGCTTCATTTAACAATTTATCAAAAAGCACGCGGCCGGTGGCAATACTACGGTTATTTTTACTTCTATTGGAATGAAATTCACCGAATACAACAATTGCTCAGAGACGGTGTGTAATGTTGTTTACCAAACCTGTTATAACAACAAATGACCTGGAAATCATTCACAAAACATATTTATCATTACAAAAAATTTATCCTGACAACTCTGTAAGACGCAACTATTTTTTAGCAGCGTGTTCCTTGTTCAACGGATCAACAGACTTTGATTTTGACATTGCTATGAAACTTCGACCTTATGGAGGTTTGATTGGAATGGATAATTCATCAATGGATCGTTTTCTGAAAGATTCGAAAATATTGAGACTGCATGCTATTCTACATGATGCAGCCGGATACATTCAAGAGTACTACAAACAAGGACCGGGCTATGCTTACATGTTACCATGTGACATTAACAGCCCTTTTGCAGGGCATATTACAGGAATTGCTTTTTGTTGGTATACAAAATTGTTCAAACCTATCACTTTTCATTTGTTAGAATGTTGAGAGAGCGAGCAGTTGTTATTGACTGTGAAACATTTCGTTATTCAAAACAAAATTTTATTGTGAAGGAATTGGCAATTTGTACAGAAGAGTATATAGATTGCATTCTTTTTCTTCCTCCTAGCTCATTCAATTCATTGCCTCCAGCTGAGCAGCGAGCATTTAATTGGCTCACCAAGTATCTTCATGGTCTACATTGGGAACATGGTGTCTACCCGTATATTTATCTTACACAAATTTTACAAAGCGTGAAACTGAGAAACCCGAAAGCTGTATACTATGTCAAAGGAAAAGAAAAGTCAGAGTTTTTGGCAAACCTGCTCGACTGTAAAGTCATTAACTTGGATCTGATTGGTTGTCCAAAATTTGATGCCAGAGGCAACAACTCAAAGATTGTAAACATTTGTGAAAACCATTACCCTAGCAGGATAGCTGGCAAACTCCTGAATCATTGTGCTCGCCGAAAAGCTAATTTCTTCTTTAATTGGTTGAAAGAACAAGCTAATGATGAACAACCAGAGCAATTACAACTTTTGGAAACAACATCAGATTACGAATCAAAATCCATCGAAGTTGGAAACACTGATATCTCCAAATTTAGCTATCTCAACTTGGATAACAACATCGGGTCAAGTTCTGACATCAGTGATTAAATACGAGAAAGTCAGTTTCAAAAACCAGACATTGCAGCACAAGCAGGAAATCGTATTATCTCAAGAAGAGTTAGTACACTTTGCAACATTTCTGCCCATACTTGATCAATTCATATTCTTCCATCAGACTAGAGGACATCATCATGGAGCACAGCCAACAACTTGTAACAGACAGCAGCAGCTGCAGTACGACTATCAGTGCTACCAACAATATAATCAACAACAACCAATTCAACAACCGCAGCACCAACAACACGAACCAATTCAACAGCAACAGCAGCACCATCAACAACAGCAGCAGCAACAACAACAGCAACAATTGCAACCAGAACGCTCGTCTAAAGAAACTCAGTCCGCCCAAGTTAATACTGGTTCCAAAACAACCAATTGGAAAAATCATGGAACCATGTAGCTCTTCCTTGCCTTCAGCTCTAATATCATTTCTTTCAACGGAAGAAATTCAAAGCATTATTCATTACGAGAAAACAAACTGTTTACCTGCATGTTTCGTCTGTCGTCTAGTGGAAACCGAAGAAGACTTGAGAACTGGTTTTGTTCGTTATCAAATCTTTTATGAAGAAAAGTAAACTTTTGTAAATTATTTTAAACTTTTATAAAAATTGAAATGGATCAAGACAATGCAATTGATGAAATTGACTCTTCGCATGTTGTTCAAGATTTTGTATATGACAGTAATGAGAGCGAAAGAAGTTCGTGGAAATTCTGTAATAATATTAACCTGCCCCGGTCAGAGGTTGTGTTCTTTGTTCAAATGTTTGTCATATTCTCGCTGATGACACTTTGTATAATCAAACTAGCTTTCTCTTCTTCTAACTGTGAAGAGACATCAGTATGGATATCTATTCTGTCAAGTCTAGTCGGTTACATTTTACCCAACCCCAGATTATGAACAAAATTATTTCAACAAAAGACAGGGTTTTCATGGCTGTTGTAGGACCTTCTGGCTCTGGGAAAACGCAATTGATATTCAATATGTTACTCCGGGGAACTTTTCAGCCACGCTTTTCAAAAGTTGTGTTTTGCTATAAAGACTTTCAACCCCAGTTTCCTCTTATGAAGAAAAAATTGTCCATTCAATTCCTACGTTTTCAAAATTTTGACTTTCTCGCAGACTTAGAAGATTGTCTGCTTATCTTTGATGACTCATGCGAAGAAATTTACAGCGACAAAACATTTGGAAAGCTGGCAACTGCTGGTAGACATAAAAACATAGATACCATTTATGTAAAACACAATTTGTTCCAGCAAAGTAGATGGTCGCGAACAATTGACTTGAATACCACTCATATCATTTTGTTCAAGTCCCCTCGTGATGTTCAACAAGCTGATTACTTGGGAAGACAATTGAATCTCGCAAAATTCCTTCGTCATTGTTATCAGTTGTCTACAAAAGAAGCGTTCGGTCACTTTTTAATAGACCTGAATCCCAAAACATCAGAAACTTTAAGATTTTGTTCCAATATTACCGGCCCTGGACCCTCAATATTTTACCTACCAGCTCCACAACCCGATGAAATACCCTTGAGCAATGAGAGAGACAAAAGTTTATATGCTAAAACGTTTGAATCAGTTAACAAGGTCACAGCTGAGGAAAACTTTGAGATCGAAACGTAACAATAGAGTGTTAGTTTTAATAACTGAATGTTTATATAATATAGTTAAAGGTGTAGTACCTGTTAGGATTAAAAAAATCGAAAAGTATGAAAAAATTTCAAAAATTATCCTACGGAAGTCCAATACAGCAGAAAGGAGGAGAGCAGTATTTCTTTCTAAGCTGGGTTTCAAATTAGTGCAACAAGTTATCTTCTTCTGTTACAATTACCTTACAAATTAAAAAATGTCAATAAACAGTACAGCAGAAGAGTTTATTCTGATTCCAAAAAAAACGGTACCTGAGAATGCAACAAAAAGATGAGTCGTATGTTGGCAGAATTTTGAATGATCCAAAAGTAAGACACAAGGAGCATCAGCTGTCATTTCTAAAGCGTTTACAAACACGAAAGCAGAGTTCAGACACAGTTAATCTTGGCTTAGAAAGTGAACCTGAGCAGTCAGCAGAGGAATCTGTTGAAACTGTGCCAGATGAAAAGCAGAGCTCAGGACAGTACGAAAAAGTACTTTTTGGTTTATCAATTCTCGAAGGGCATAAACTAGATAGGGTTCGAAATATACTCGAAATTGTTAAAAATTCTGATGAAATTACAATTGATGAAATCAGCGGCAACTTTGTTTTGACATCGCTTGGCGACACAGGTTTGAAGGCAACAACATTTTTGTACAACATTCAACAACCAACAAAGAGAATAGATAAAAACTTGACTCCCTATGAGAACATTTTGAATGCTATTGACATTGAAGAGGAGATGGTAATTAATAAATACGCAAAAGCTGTAGTCAGGCGAAAACTTGAAAAAACTCAATTGAGGTCAGAAAACGAAAAACCTTCAACTTCCACGCGAAGTGAAACAAATACAATATCACTTGAAAATGAGTCCAAATTTAAGACCCAGGACGATGAAGAAGAAGATGAATTCAACGACGCCAAAGATAACCTCTTCACCTCACCAACCACCAGAGGAATCAAGCAATGGTTTACGTTCAAATAAAACGTCAAAAGTTGTAGCGCCTGATGAAAGAATGAAAAAATTATACAGAAAGGGTCCGGCAGCATACGGCAGTGTAAAAAGTCTTCAAAAGGCATCGAAACTCCCAGAAAAGACAGTTGAAAATTTCTTACACACACAAAACGCTTATACCAAACACAAAACTTACCGTAAAAAATTTCCTCGATTAAAGGTCAAAGTGTTTGATCTGAATGAGATCTGGTCTCTGGATCTGGCCCACGTTGACAAACTTGCAAAGTACAATGGAGACGTAAATTACTTACTGGTTGCTGTCGATTGCTTATCTCGATATTTACGTGTACAACCAATGAAGTCAAAGTATGCTACAACATGTATGGAAGCATTCAAAAAAATGATAAAAGTGAAGCAACCAAAGAAGGTCTGGGTTGATCAAGGAACAGAATTCAAAGGCTCGTTCAAAAATCTATGTGAGAAAAAAGGAATAGAACTCTACACAACTCACAGCGAAAAAAAATCGGCATTTGCAGAGCGAAATATCAGATCATTAAAAAACATAATCTACAGATACCTCGAGGACAAATGGACATACTCTTATATAACAAAGCTACAAGATTTTGTGAACACTATTAATGGTCGTACTAACAGGGTTACCAAAATGGCTCCTAACAAGATAACAAAAAGAGATGTGCCGTATTTACGCTCTCTCACAACAGATGCATCATATTGCATGAAAAAAACAACCTAAATATAGTGTTGGCGATTTAGTGAGGATTTCGAAAGCAGATACAACGTTTCGAAAAGGTTATAAGCAAACATTTACCGATGAGTTGTTTGAAATAATAGACATTCCAACTAAAAACCCACCAACTTACAGTTTATTAGACAAAAACGCTGAACCAATTCTGGGGAAATTTTACGGAGCGGAGTTGAATAAGGTTGTCGTGAAGAATTAATACGACAACGAAACAAAATTCTAGTTATCATACGATTCTGACAATGAGTCGGAGATTTTGGAGAAGGCGAACTCACAGTTCATCTTGTTTCGTCTGCTTCTATGGGTGTTTTCACAGACAACACGCTAGCAAACTTTAAAAATTTGTTTAGTGAAGAAATCATTCTTGAAGGCGACTGGCGCGTGGCACTGAGTGAAGTAATTTTTCCTGCGTTTATTTATAATGTTGTCGACACAGAGGTAAGAGTGTATAGAAAAAAAGAGAAACTAGAAAACCGAACAAACAGTGAATTTACTGTTAGTAAACCATACATTGGAGAAAGAGGAAGTGTTTTGAAAGGGGCCTACGAAAATGTTGAAGAATTGATTCAACAGCTCAATAATCAGTTGAAGCTGGAAATGAAAGCAAAAGTTAACAAAGTAACTGGTCATGTCAACATAACATTCAAAAACAAAGAAGAGGGAATAACGTTCCCCACGCCGCAAATTCCCAGTCTGCTCGGTTTTAAAGGATCTCAAGACGGAGGGACAGGTTTCCACATTGGCTTCAAGTCAAAGCCTCATCTGCAGTTGACAAATAATCTAAATGAACACGACTCAGATTACCCTTTTGACCTCTCGGCTGGAATTGAACTCATGTTTATTTACCTCGATATCATCGATTACCAACACGTGGGACACTCAAAAGCTCCTCTGTTGAGAATCATTGACACAAAAAGACGATTGAAAAACGGTAACATTGGCATTGTTGAGCCCAGTCACAGAATAGTATTCAGTAATTTGGATTACAAAAAGTTGTTAACAAAAAGTATTCAGTGTGTTGCAGTTCAACTCCGCAGTGAAACAGGTAACTTAGTCCCATTTGCAGGGACCGGAAAAGTTATTCTGACCTTACACTTTAAAAAATTCTACCCATAGTTTTTGTATGGAGGCATACTACGCGCAACAAGCAGTATCGCCCAATTTTTTGGGACACTATAGACAACGAGGAAGTGGTTTCGGTGCTCTTGCTGCTGGAATTGGGAGAGCAGCCCTACCTATTGCCAGGAAATTTGTGCTACCTGCTGTTAAACGTATTGGAAAAGAGTTATTACTTCAGGCTGCTCCCGTGTTAATTGAGGTAGCTAGCAAGCGCAAAACACCCAAACAAGCGCTCAAAAGCACCGTCAAGAAAACTCTACGGAAACAAGTTGGAGGTTCAATGGGAGCTTACCGCGCAAGAAGGCGAAAATCAGTTCAAAAAAGAGTCAAAAGACCATATGGGAGTGGAAAAAAAGCACGGTTTTCAAAAGTAAGTAGAAGAAAAAACAATTCTCCTACAAAAGTACCAACGTCAAACATTTCACGGAAAAACCAGGTCACGCGCAGTCGCTCTGATTTTTTCTCAAATGTGAACAATGATTGCTAACCTGTTACCATCCGAGGCAACACACACAACTCTAGATCTTTTCGAGAAACCACCGCTTCTGGTTACTTTCGAGAACGCTTTCACACAAAAAATTGGACCATCTTTCTCGCCCGATGGCCCAGTCTTAGAATTTGAGGTATTGGGTGATCGAAACAACTTTATTGACCTTCAGAAAATTGTTTTGGAGATCAAATGTAAAATTACCCAAGCAAATGATGCTGACCTACGAGCAGGAACTGAAGCCGCCAATAGAGATACCCCATATTTTGTGAACAATACCCTTCACTCCCTCTTCTCTGAATGCACTGTTTCGGCTAATGGTATTAAAATTTCTAACACAAATGGTAATTATGCACACAAGGGATTCATTGAAACTGAATTTTCTCACGGAGACAGTGCTAAAAACACTTGGTTGGTCTGTCAAGGATATTATTACGAAGACGAACCTCAGAAAGTTGACGGCGCCGATACCCGTGCAACAGATGTTGGTGAGCGTAAGGCACTGGTTTCACAGTCAGCTGAAGCCACTTTTATTGGTAAGCCGGCTTGTGACAGTTTAACATGTGATAAACATCTTCTGAGTGGTGTAACTCTACGATTTTCTTTCCGAAGGAGCTCCAATGAATTTGTAACCATAGCAGAAGCAGCAGCTAAACATTATAAAGTTAAAATAGTACAAGCCAACTTATACGTTAGAAAAATGACAATTACTGATAATGTTCTGGTAGCACTTGAAAAACAGCTAATGAAGACACCTGCTGTGTATGGTTTCACAGAAGTTCTACCTCGAACGTTTCTGGCTACAACAGGTGTTCAAAGTTGGCGTCAAGAGGATGTATTTTCGAAAGAACCAGTACGCCGGATGATAATTGCAATGACAACTAATCAAGCTTACCTGGGTACAAACAGGACAAACCCCTTTCATTACCGAGCTTTCAATTTATCCGAAGTCACTATATACCGTAACGGTTTACCTATTGTAGGCACTCCTATTTCAACAACACAGCGTAAACGAATTCACTACAACACAATTGAAGCCTTGGATTTTCTACAGAAGGGCACAGGACATGGTATTCCTCTTGGAGATTATGATAATCATTTCATTATGGCTTTTGATCTTACATCTACTCAGGAAGCTTCTCACGATTTCATTCATCCAGAACTAACCAACTGTTCAATATCAGTTGATCTCACATTCTCCCGAGCACTAGCTGACAATGTAGAAATTCTTCTATTAGGAGAACGCAACTCTACGTTTTATATTACTTCGGACCGTAAAGTAACAAAAAAGGCTCTGGTAACTTACCCAGGACATGGATAGTTTTGAAATTTTAAACTTTGTGCGAAAATGTTGCCATCTCAAGCATAAATTTTTGGGTGTCTTTGCAGCTGACAACTTTCCTGGACTCAAACCAGAGAGTTTCATTATTGTTAATGCATCCGAATCGTCAGAACCATGAACGCATTGGCTTTTATTATGCAGACGCCAAAACAACGTGTACTTTGCCGACCCCCTGGGATACTCTCTAGAAAACTATCAAGAAGTTTTCAAGCGATTGTGTCAAATGTATTTACAAATTATTGAAGTATTCAAATCACAACCTATTCAACCCATGGACTCTGTTCTTTGTGGTCTTTATTGTATTTATATAGCTCATATTTTGTTCGATTCTAAATTTTCATCATTGATTTTCATGAATGACAATGATTTAATGCGATTTAGTAAACACATGTTGTAATTTAACTTTTGAAAATTTACCACTCTTTTCCAAAGTTACAAGAGGTAAAACATCCAAGGAAAATTTTAATTGAAGTTAGTAACAGTACTATCCATAGAAAATTGGAATCTGTAGTCATCAATCTTGAAATCAAACTCTCCATAACCACTTTGTAATATGTCTAAAATTCTACTTAAAACTGCACCATGAGGAGAATTATAAAGAACATTTGTTATACGGTTGATAGTAACAAAAGGTAATAAGTTAGTTTGAGTCTGTTGAGTCCGTTTGCAGTTCCATTGGACACAAACTTGTGGTAATTTCTTCTTGGAACGCCGACACGGTGTTTCCAGGCTGTGATGACTATTGTATAAAACCGCTGCAGTCAATTTATCCATTATGGGTCCCACTGCAACGTGATCTTCCACATTTGAAATGAGTTCTTTAAAACATGTAAAAAGGCATGGAACGTTGAAGAGTTTTGACGTCAATGACTTTCGGTCTTCGGCTGAAAATTTTTCAATTTCAATCAGAATGTGATAGTGAAATTGACTGTCAAAATTAAATCCATTTTTAAAGGTGCATATGTTATCCCTTGAGTGCTTTGAATAAGCATAACTAACTTCCTTGTTTGTTGGAGAGAACAAGAATTCGGGCAACGTATTAGAAATACAAAACTTGAAGGACTTTTGAAATTTTCTGAAAAATTCTGGAGACTGTTCATACATAGCTTCAACCACATTGCGATAATTGGAAAACGAATAGCAATTCTCTGAACACGATCTCACTTTATGTTTCAGTTTTCAGTAGGTGACAAATTTTCTTTCTCCTCATCTGACTGAATCGTTCTCTTTTTCAATCTTCCTGAGGATTTTCGCGCAGTACTTTTTCTTTGCTCTTCATCTGGTTCCTTGAATTTCTGATGAAACTGATGGTTTTTCGGGTTTTTCGACAACAAACGCTTTATTTTGTCAATTTTACTGCTAAGTTTTTGAAACTCTGATAGAGACAAAGATATTCGTTGACTAAAACTCATATCGCCAACTTCATTGCGCTTGTATAATGTCAAGAACACGTATGTACCAGTATTATCATAAGTTTTCACATAAGCCCTTACAGTTCGTTTGTCGCTCTCACAAATCGATAAAGAATAGTCAGAATAAGCACAATCTTTTTCAATTGCCGATGTCATAGCTTAACTAAACGTTATCAATACAACCTACTTCAATAGTCTAAATTTAGGAAATGAATCATTTTCTTTGCTGTGATTCATTTGCTACTATGTTTGCTCTTAGACAAGCTCGTAAAACCCTGCATACATGTAAAAGTTCTCGGATCACAAATACACCTATACACACACACACACACACACACACACACACACATATATACACAAACAACTATTCTTCAAATACATGTACTAGACACCACACCCTGTAAACGTCTCTGTTTAGCTAAAGGCTAGTCTAATTGAGTATTGTGCTACTTACAAGTTCAAACTTGTTCAATTCTAAATATTTGTTCGTTTTACTAGACAAAAATGGTATTCTCAGTAATGATTCTACAAAAAACAGGCTTTTTTCACCACAGATACCTATTTCTAGAAAATTATCAACGTCGGTGTGCGGCCGTCATTGAACAAAATCGCGAAAACAGTCAGTGGGTGAGCATTAATAAGATTATGCTACCAAAATACGTCTACGATCACTTGTTCCTCTTTTTATTAGAAACCAGATCCTCTCTCGGAAATCTTGCACCGATCGACCTTATTCCAGGACTTGAAAGAGAATTTATTTCAGACCCCTCCTCTCTCGATAGCTCAACTTTGAAATCACTGTATGAAATGGATTGTTCAACCGTCCCCTTTTATGATAATCAGGAAGGGACAATTCGTGACTTACATCAGTTAGATTCAATTTATGGAATAAAAAACCTAGAAAAAGCAGATGATTTATTACAACAAGGGGTCTCAAGCTCGTGTGAGAAAAACTCAGTCGATGATTCTCAAAGAATTATGAACATCGTTAGTCCAACGTCACCCTCCCTTTTCGATAATTGTACACAAAAGACTCCCCAATTTAAACGTTTACAAAGCATGTCAACCATTGCTGACAGTTCTGAAGAGAGTACTATAGATATTCCGATGCAACGTCTGTCACCACTCAATGAAGAAACACCTCCAATTACTTATGCCCCGGCCAAAAAAAGTTGAAGCGAAGTGATAGAGTCCTGTTCTACGAAGATGATGCAGGCAAAAAACGAAAACTCTAATCAAAACTATGATTAAAACTTGAATTAACATTGTTTGTGTGTCTGTGTGTTGCATTAAATTATTTTATGCATGAAAATAAAAACAAATTCAATTGATTTTTTTTGCTTCATCTCCTACTCTATTAAGGATTTCGAGACTTGTAGTTTTTTAAGTTAATGTATCGAACAACAAACTGATTGATTTCACTATAGTCAGAGTTTTAAAAGTACTGCAGAGGAGTCGAAATGAAATGTTTCTAATTCAATATATTGTATTATCTAAAAGACAAGCATAAAGGTTATTATTTGGTATAAGGAAAATCTGGGTTAGTAAAAAGCAATTAGTTAGAAACAAACTAACATAGTCAGGATCGACCACAGGTCGAAGCAAGATGACCCCATCTACCACATCTGAGGCATAGTGGGCGGCCGGCACTCTGCATTTGAAGTACCTCCACTAGCCTCGCACTCTGCCATCCTTGGAATTCGATGGCAGCGGCAAGACGATTTTGAGAAGCAATAAGCCTCTCCATCTGATCGCCCTGCCCAATACCGTTCGAATTCCCATTCTCTCCGCCCACTGGAGTCTGTGTTGCAGCATCTCTACGTCTGCGATACGCAGCAACACCTGTTGTGCTCCAGCGGGACGGACTTCCCTCTGATGAGGACATCTGAAACAAATAAAGTTTTCAAACATAATGTCTATTAGTTTTTAACTTAGTGCAGTTCTATGTTGTCCTATACTATTCAAGTTAGAATCATACCAAAAATTGTTTGTGAGTAATAAATGAGTAATCAATGCCTTGAGACCAAAAACATTATATCAACAAACACTTAGTTATATTTTCCTAACATTCAACCGCGCCGAAATAACTTTACACTCCTTCAGATCTAATATAAACAAACACTTTATTTATGGTATGTATTCAATTAGGTGTGTATAGTTGTATGCGTAGGTTAAGTAATAACAAATTATCAGTGACTTGTATAAACTTTTGTCTCAGGAAACTACGGGAACCGGAATTAGAAACTCAATTCTTAGCCACTTATTCCGCGAGCAAAATCCCACACAAAAATTTTAACTTCAAGTAAACAAACACAGATCCAGGAGCTATTGTAATAATAATAATAATCAGAAGTTGATCACAAAAACTCTGAATTTCTCAGCAATCAGTTGGTCTTTCTCTTTCTTGTCGAAGAACACAGAAAACAAAATCACAACAAAATGACTCTCCCTTGTCCTCATTGCAATCGAGAACTCTCTGATAAAAGAAGTCTGCGAAGACATCTATGTTTGATTCACAAAATTGAGCCGGAGCGTCCTACTCTAATTTGTAATCAATGCAATTTCCAAAGTCAAACCCTACTTGGGATCACTGGTCACTGCCGCAGCCGCCACGGAGGGAAAACAGTCGAGAGTGTGTGCATATACTGCAATCATTGCTTCATGAGCAAAGATAACTTTGCCCAACACATGAGAAACAGGCACGGACTACCTGTCTGGGATACAAATGAAGCAACTGAACCTGAATCTCCGAACCAAGCTGGACCGTCCCGAGGCCGGATGTTTGAAAGAGCACCACCAAGACAGAGGGACAGTTGGCCAAAACCTGTACATTCAGCCTTTAATGGTGGTGTGGAGATTTACAATATCAAGCCAACATTGGAAATTGACCTGTTGGCTTATCTAAATTCGGTGAAGCCGGAGATAGATGAAATTCTACTGAACAAAACAAGTCATGGAGCTCAGAAAGTTCAACTGACAGCCGAGTTGAAACTATTGAAGCCACGAGTTGACGACGAAGACGAGCACATTACAATTTTCGCCAAGACTGATATGAAAACTGTCTACTACGATGGTTTATCCGAAGAAGAGTTTTTCACAATGGCTCAACAAATGATCTGTGTTCTGAACTGTTTTGCATCGAATGGGAGTGGATGGGTGCTAGAGAAAATTATCAATTTGGAACTAAAAGTTGTAAAGTTCAACCCTATTCGTGGCTCGTCATATCTAGCGCTGCCATCAGAATTGGTGAATAACCGAAATCTACTAAACATCCGCAATATAAATGACTCGAAATGTTTTCTCTACTGCTACACCGCAGCTTACCACATGAAATTCGGTCCTACTCTAGAGTCTAATTCTTGGCGACTGATTACCAGCCCAGCCCTGTATAACAGTACGAACGTGAGTGCCCATCAACCTCAAGGCGAGTATGAAATGCCAATGGCTGTCGATAAAATTGATTCCTTTGAGACATTTGAACAAGTAAACGTTAATGTTTTCCGATATCATAAAAAACAATTGTTACCTCTCAGAGTATCCAAGAAAAGATACAATTTTGTTATCGATTTGATTCTGATTTCTGATGGCCAACGCTTTCACTATGTTCTGATAAAAGATCTAGAAAAACTGGTATCAAACATAAGAGGCACAATCGTTAATCACCGCTCGGCTCTTTGTAGAAACTGTTTCCACCTTTGCAGCAGCTCGGAATTATTGAAAAAGCATCAAGAACTGTGTTATGATTATGACGCTGCAATTATCACAATGCCTACGAAGAAAGAACTGGTCTTTAAAAAACATAAAGCGAAAATTTTTTCCCCAATTGTTGTGTACTTTGACCTTGAATCAATATTGGAAAAAGTTCATAGCGTGCCAAATGACCCAGAAAAAAGTCATTCCAGGTTAATAGAAAAGCATACACCGAGCGGATACTGTTTTGCTGCAGTTGAACACGACTGCTCAAGTCTGTTCAGATACCGACTGAAACGAGGACCTGACTGCATGATAGATTTTGTAGACCAAATGGAGAAACTAGCGCGTGACATTCACTATAGAAAACAACAGCATCGTGTATTTTCTGGAACTATTCCAACAGACAAGCAAAAATCAAAAGCAAAAAGTTGTTGGATTTGTGAAAGAGATTTTGATGACAGTGATGTAAAAGTTTTGGACCATTGTCATTTCAAAGGTAATTTTCTGGGCTGGGCTCATGAAGCTTGTAATGTCAACCGAAAAACCCAAAACTTTACTCCTATTATCGCTCATAATTTGAGTCATTACGATTTACACCACCTATGCAATGCATTACACAATTGTCACTCCAGGAACAAGTTTACAATAATACCGAACACAGATGAGACATATATCAGTTTAACGCTTAAAGTTTTTATAGAAGAACGTCCAGGCCGAAAGAACAGGCTTATTCAAGTTTATGAGGATCTTCGTTTTTTGGATTCATTTCGATTTATGAACACTTCGTTAGAAAAATTGGTCGATTCACTGCCAGACGACAGTTTTAGAATATTGGATAAGCATTTTGAAGATTATCAGACGAGTGATGTTAAACTGTTACACGGCAAAGGATTTTATCCTTATTCTTATATAGACTCTTTTGACCGATTCAAAGAATCAAAACTTCCACCTCTGAGCAGCTGGATCAATTCATTGTCAGGTAAAAACAACATACCATCTATCACAAAATCTGAATTGGAAAAAGCACAAAAAATTTTTGGAAACTTTGATTGCTTCAATTTGGGTGACTATCACGATCTTTACTTGTCAGTAGATACGTTGCAGCTAGCAGATGTTTTTGAAAAATTTCGTACCCTATGCTTTCAAACATATGGGTTAGATTGTGCTCAATATTTTTCGGCACCAAATCTTGCAGGCGATGCTTTCCTGAAAATTTGTGAACCGGAACTTGAATTACTCACAAACAGAGACCATTTAGATTTTGTGGAAAACTTGATGCGAGGTGGTGTGGCTTCTGTGTTTGCGAAAAGGTTTTTTGAAGCCAATAATGAATATCTTCCCAACAGTTTTAACCCGTACAAGGAGCATAGTTTCGGTCTAATGATAGATGCAAACAACTTGTATGGAGGAATCATGAAGAATTTCCCACTACCTTTTGGAAATTTTGGACTGACACAACAACAAGCCTGCAAACAATTCTCGAAACCAATGATGAAAGTCCATGTGGTTTCATCGTGGAGTGTGATCTTGAATATCCTGATGATTTACACGATGACCACAAGGACTTTCCTTTGGCACCAACAAAAGAGTCAGTCAAACCTTTCTGGTTGAGTGAGTATCAATTTGAACTTTTGAATGACATCAACCTGAAGGGTAATTTCAAAGTGAAAAAACTGTTACAAACTCTTTACAACAAGGAGCGATATACACTGCATTATATCACACTGAAGCTTTATGTGTCACTAGGTCTAAGGGTAAAAAAAGTTCATCGTTGTCTCAAGTTTTCCCAGAGCAAATGGTTATCGGCTTATATTGATCTAAACACAGATATGCGCCAGCGTGCAGCTAATAAATTTGAAGAAAATTTTTTCAAGCTTATGTCAAACTGTGCTTATGGTAAATGTTGCGAAAGTAAAAGAAATCATCAGTCAATTTCACTGGTTCGTACTGAAGAAGAATTGTGGACGAACACAGAAAAGTTTAACGTTAAAACATTAAAAGTTTTCAATAACGATCTGGTTGCAGTTACAATGCGGAAATACAAAATTTTTTGGAACAAGCCAACAATAGTGGGTGCAACAATATTGGACTTGTCAAAAATGTACATGTTTGATTTTCATTATAACACAATGAAGAAACATTTTGACTGTTCGTTATTATACTCAGACACAGATTCGTTGACCTATGAAATAAGAACAATCGACCTGTACAAGGATCTAAAGGAATCAAACGATTTGAATGAGAAATTTGACTTTTCAAACTATGAGCGGGACAACAATTTGTTTGATGACAAAAACAAGATGGTGGTTTTGAAATTTAAAGATGAGTTGAAGGGACGACCGATGGAAAGCTTCTGCGCTCTCAAATCGAAAATGTACTCCATCACAACTGAAGGTTAGTTATCAACTTACTTTTTTCTTTTTTATGATAGCATCTACGATATCCTAAGCAGTGTGTTAACTAGGGAAAGTTTTTTATAAAAGCAGAAAATTGTTAAGATTTTTGACATTTCAAAACAAAAAACTTTTTCATGAAAAAAGTCTGAAACTTGAAGCACAAAAACGTAGTCATGATACGGATAGCTTTTTATTTTGTTTTACAGATGAGCAGAAAAAATCGGTTAAAGGAATCACTAAACACGCCCAGGCTCGACTCACCCACGATGTGTTTAAATCAGTTTTGATGGGGGATCATGGCTTAATTAGAACGCCAAACTACAGAATCGGTTCGATTAATCATCAGCTTTACACAATTGAGACAAACAAAATAGCACTGACCGCCTTTTGTGACAAGCGATATTACATTGACTCAATACACTCACTCCCTTTTGGTCATAAAGCAATTCGGGAGAACGCGGTGTATCAAGAAATAGCACTGGATGAGGAATGGGGTTTGACAGACATTGAGGAACAAATTGAGGAAGGGGACCAATCTAACCCGAATGCTACATTTGAATTATCAGATGGAACCATTGTTCAGCAAGGTGAACAACCTTTCTTCACACCTCCTGATCCAGGTTTCTATCAACAGATCAGTTACACTGAAAGTGAGTTAGAGGGAGACTTAGTAAACTTTGATGAAGAAAGTGCAACTAATATTAGTAGCGATAACAGTGAGGAGAGAAACCCTTTCATTATTCATGAAGCTATTGAGGAGTCTGGAGTAGAAAGTGAATTTGAACAACAAATAGAAAGTAGTCGTTCTAAATCTAGAAAAAAGAGAATGAAATCAACAGAGCAGTCAACATCGAAAGGGGAGGAAACACCAATTCAACAAAATTATAAACATAGTCGTAAACGACGACGCATCTATTTAATCGAAAGTGATTCAGATTGATGCTTGAAATGTATTTATTTTAATGACAGTTTGATTGATCTTAGCTCTATTAACGACTTAAAATGTGCTTGATTAATTTACTGTTGAAAATTGAAAAATTTCAGAAATCAGTTGTTCGGATTTTAAAATTAGACTAACGTTGTGAAAAGTGAAGAGACTATAAACAATAAAGAAATTACCTTGCTTGCTGTGGTCTGTTTTTGGACGAAAGCTGTAGAGTTTTAAATAACCAAAAGTTTCTGAAAGAAAAATCAATGAAAAAGATTTGTTCGATTGACAATTACTTGTGAAAAATCTAGGCAGAGTGTTTGAAAATTTTGTCAGAAGAGCTTCTTGTGTTACATAGATTATCATTTCGAATAAAAGAAAAACTCGAGAAATTTTAAATATTTGTTGATTTTTGCAATTGCAATTCTCTTTTACATTTCAGGAGAAACTACTATTGTTTGAACTTTTATTATCAGTGCCTTTTGATGTATTTCAAGACTTTGAAAAAGTTAGAACTTTTAAAATAATTGAAAATTTAACTGAAATACAAGTTAGAAACAGACAAGTTGATACCAGCAAGGTGGTCCGTTCAACAGATATATTTAGAAGTAATTAAGGCCTTCAAACCCTATGAAAATGTTTGCTTTTGTCGGAAACCTAACAAGTTTTAGCGTTCCTTGGGAGAAATCCTTTGAAAGAAGTAATAGTAGCGGTAAATTGTGTGACACTCACAATAAATAGTGTCTCTGCCTTCAAGCAGCTTAAAACCTCCTATCAAGTTTGCAGCTTGCAAAAATTTCGCTTTATCTTGCTTCTTTTGAACCTTAATACACAAGAATTCCCTTTTGATACCATAGGCAGAGATAATTAAAAATTTGGGTTGTTTGAAATAGCTGCGGTGCTTAATTCATTAGAGACAAAACAGAAACGATTCACACTGTTTTCTAATTAAATGCCCGCAAACAATCAAATGTGTTTGCGCTAATAACAGACGGGCTACGTTGCTGTTTATCTCAACAGCAATCTCAAACCGGCGCGGTTACTTGTTTCATAGTACACTGAATACAGTTTTATTACACCCAGGCAATCCTTGTTTGAAGTTTTCCCTCGCCGCTTTCAAGCATTCATTTGTGAACATTCCACTTTGTAATTAAAAGAAAGTATTTCAGGCGAAATTGACAGAAAAGTCCTTCAACTATAATTAGTAAACAAATAATAAAAGTAGAAGACTGAAATGACCAGAACGCAATTGCAAAGTATTTGAGGGAATTATAAATAAAGTCGAGAGTTGAAACAAACAATCAAAACAAAACCAAATAACAAAATGAAATGACCGAAAATTGTTTGGAATATTTGAAGGGAAAACCAGAAAGCTTTATCCGCTTGTTATTACAATGAAGTGTACGAATACAATTTCTTTAGTAATAAATAGGTTCCCTTTTTAACCCATGAAAATTTTTTGAAAGAAATCGTGTCTTACTGGGCACGCAATGGGTGGCGGACATTTGGGTGTTAATGTGTTCGCAACGGGGGACTGTTCTCGCCAAAACGCCGAAAAATTACAAAAAATTGGGAAAAATTTTCGTGTCCCCCCCCGTTGCGAACACAGTAACACCCAAATGTCCCCCCCCCGTTGCGTGCCCAGTAAGACACCTTACTACTTACCTTTCCTCTTTTGTGTCCAACTCTTTTTTGCTATTAACTGTTTCATTCTTCTCTATGAGCTTTTCTCTGAGCATAGAAGAGCTGCTTTTAGTCTTTGCTCTTTGTGGTCTCATCGTTTTTTTCCTTGAGCATCTTACGGCTAATTTTTAATGGTTTTGTATACGAGTTTGGTAGCATGTCATCATTTTTTTAGCTGCTTCACTCATGCAATATGATCTTCTATAGAAAATTGATTTTTGATTTTCTTTGAAAAACTGGATTTTGGACAAATTTTTTTTTAATGGAGATGGTCGTGCTCGTGTTTTTCATATGTTTTTGAGTTATTGATTGTGTATGTTAATAGTTTACGAGCTTTTTCTTGTTTTTCTATAGTTGTCTGCATTGAATTTTGCCTTTGACATTTTGATTTTTTTGTCTCTTCTGATCCGTGTTTTTGCTGAAATTATATACCCAGTGTATCATAACTATTCAACAATAGATTTTCAACTGAGATGTTTTTAATCAATTGTGTTCATTTCATTTATTCAATTGGCTATTCTTTATAAAAAAAGAAACCAATTCTGCGGCGATTGTCCATGTTTTGTCATACATAGAGCTATATGGAAGCTTAAGAGAGAATTGCTATAATGCGTGGATTTGGTTTTCAGCTGAGCCTTTTCGAGTAAAACTTGAGAATGTTGAACACTCCTGACAGCTTTGAGGTTAGATTTTATAGATCGATTTACTATTCCCAACGAGTTCTGAAAAATATATTCCTGCTGTGGCAGGTTGTTTCAATTATGAGTTTGAGAAATTGTTTTTTGAAATAGTGAAATTGTTTTTCAACGGTATCAAAACAAGGATATTCGGTAATTTGCGTTTGCAATGTTCCGATACCGCTCATCCACTTTTGTTTGACTAAAACAAAAAAAGTTGAACTAGGCAAAATATTTGGTATAAGAAAGAAATCAAACTAGAATAGTATCTCAAGGAAAAAATATCAAGTAATTACTTAAAAAAATGAGATTTGGAATTGTTTTTTTTCCTGAACAAAATAGGTTTTAGGGTAGAGATTTTGGGAATTATCAGCAGTTTTAAGCTAAAAGTAACTTCATTTGTTGCCGGGTTTTATCAAAAAATGGTAAATTGTTAGAAAAATTAGCCAGGTTTTTGCAAAGATAGCTAACAAGAAGATTCAAAAACCCTGTCTAATCGTAAAGAAGAGCATATTTTGAGCAAAAAAAATTCAGAAAAGTGAAGAAGAATAATGAAAGTCAGCCTATATTCACAGGAACTTTAAACCGCGATGAACTAAGAAATTCGAGAAAAAAACTTTACCACTCAGAACTCAGTACGATAAATATATCGATCGGCAAAAATTGACAAAAAATCAGTTGAGCATATAGTTTCTCCCTCCACTAGAGGGGCTCTCAATTATTTTTTGCTCTAATGAGTTTTAGGATTTGCTATAAAGTTTGTAGGTAGCCCTTTGTTTTAATCGCTACCTCTAAAGAGATTCGGGATTTCTTTCGTATCTTCTGTCTAATGTTCTGTTTCGCAGTTTTGAAGTGTTTGAGCGACAGGTCACCAATTGTGTGCACTGGAATTGAGTTTACCTATTGTTTTCGTTGTTTACCGGACTTTGAATTTTATTTTTCTCGCCCATTCTTCAACCAATCATTTATTTGCCTTCAATTTTAGAAAGCCAATTGAAAGGGGTTTACAGATGTTTGTCATTATAGCAGCGCTACTATTGGTTAAGTCGAAGTAAATAACATTCTACTGCTTGTAGGAAGGCTATCACCGCTTTTAATAACCATGTTTAAGTGTACTAATACGTCTAGTTTCCAGTTAGAAGTGCAAATTGTCTCAGCTGACAGAGACAACAGTAATCAATTATAAGTGTTTATAGTTAGGCTGCCCACGAAGACTGTTGGGATATCTGTGAAAAGAAAAAAAACAGTCTGGAGCTCAAAGCCCATTTTATTGTTTCCGGTCTGCTTAAATCAAGGTAGGATCTTTTCCGCTTGTGCCCCCCCCCCCCCCATCTTAGTTGGTGTATATTATTTTTGCACCCACCAGCCTCACGTGCTATTTTTTTTTACTATTTGCTGCTAGATTTACTATTTAATGGCAAGTGCTCTGTAACTAGGTGCAGGTGCGTCTGGAGGGGGGGGGGCACAAAGGGAAAAGATCCGGAAGGCATCAGAACTGTAACTGGTCTTACCCCAATTTGTTAAACTAAAGTAACTATCACTCAGCCAATCGAAAGAACACTTTGATATTACTGACATGTTTTGAGTTCTAGTGCCGAATAAACCCGTCTAGTGTAAAATTCATCTGTTCAAGTGTCAATTTTTGCTATGTTTCAGTTGCAAGTGTAGCAAAGGCTATGAATTTGACGAGGAGACCAAATCGTGTGTGGACATGGACGAGTGTAATGTAGATGCGAGTAAAACTCGCCTGCCTTGTGACCAAATATGCACAAACTTCGACGGATGGTATCAATGTAGCTGCCATAATTGGTGAATTATGTTTCTACCGATATCTTCTGGATTTTTTTTAAAAGTGTAAAAGGCATATATGACATTAGGGATCTACTCTGTTTTGACCTCCCCCCCCCCCCCCCCCCCCCCCAGCTTAGTGAGCATAAATTTTTTATGAACCCCAGACGCACGTGCTGTTTTCTTACATAGTAACGTGCTATATAACAACATATAATTTGTAATTGGGGATCATAAAAAACACTGGGGGTGTGGGGGGGGGGGCAATAGATCCGACACTAGAACTAGAGCGGAATTGACTCGATCCATAAAGGCTCTAGGTCAAGCGCGATCTAGTCAAGTCAAGTCAAAAGTTCTCTATTTCAAGTATGTTGGCTTCATGTTCTGCAAAGAAATTTTCACGCCCGTACAGTGAATGGGGATAGATGCGAATGGGGTTCTGACCTTCGAATAGCTATGCAAATGTTTAGTGGTTTGTTTATTTTTGAACAGAGTGACATCGTAGTTAAGTGAATTGCAAAAAATAACCACGAGATTTCAGTTATTGATTGAAGAAATCTCAAGGCAAAGAAGAAGAAAAGATCTTTTAATAAGAAAGAGAAGAAGAGAAAAAAGATCTTTTAACCTGAGATCGAACCAATTATTTTCTGTATTGGTAAGAACGCCTTTCATGCATTCGATTCCACTTTTGCCAGGTTTTCATATATTTGAGAATGGAATTAATATAAACAGGACCAATAGACAATAAGCCCGTTAAAAACGAGTGTCGAAAGCAGCGGTCGCGTGATTTTGAGTGTGATATAAATACTGACAACATAATCCACGCGATTACGCCGGCTTCTAAAGGTTGTTTTATTTGTTCAGGTATTACGTGAGTCCGGACGATGAATCCCGATGCCTAGCTGTGGAACAGAATGCATACTTGCTAGTGACCTTAGCCCACCTAACTGTCATTGAGATGTTTCCTGAGAACAATGCCGACCCCTTTTCCATTTCCAACGACCGATTAGCTTTAGATAAAGTCACCCCATTCCCACCCGAGGATGGCCAGCCTTCGGGACCGGTACGTGTTCATCTTTTTCACTCGCTCACTCTAAACCAACGCCCCTTTTGCAGCTTAAGTGTAGCTCATATGTTAAGACTTAATGTGTTATTGAAATAAAAAAGTGAAATAGAGATTTCTTGCAACAAAATATCGAAAGTTAGTGTCATGTTGACTTTCGTTGGTAGTTAGGCTTACTCCTGCCTCTAACTGACCTTATAGAGGGATTATTATCAATGCCAATAAGAATTAGAAACAACAAGAATTGGGAGCAATAAAAATTATTGCCATTTTTAAATCATTATAACTATTTTTGCTCAATGTTGTTGCGAAAGCGCGTGGAGATGATTTTGGACTTTTATAGGACTATCAAGCTTGAGTGATTTTCACCTGGCATTTATCTCCAGAAATAATTTTTTGTCCTGGGTTAAAGCCAAACAAGATAAATTGCCCTGCTATTAGTGTTTGATATTTTTTGAGATTTTTTATTCTTGCCTGAGTTTGCCCGAGTTTGTTCATTTTCAGCATTTTTATCAATTGCGATAGTGGAGTGTCATTGTTAGCCTAATCTTCCCAAAATCCCCAGAGGGATAATTTTTTCCGCGAGTTGTTCAGCGTTTCATTTAAAGCTGTGGACTTTTCACGTCTATTCCTACGGATTTCAATTATTAACTGTGCAATTTAATGTTGATACGCTTATAATCTCACAACTCATAAGCCATTTCTGTCGAACTGGCAGATGCTAAAATGGTGCCCTTTTACTATGGACTGATGTAAATTACTTTTATGGTTTGCGATTTCTTGTTTCAATCCTCCATGAAGTTTGTTAGAAACCTTGTGCAAGCCCGGCCTCCTTCATGAGCCGGCCCTTCGTTTGAGGAGATCATCAAAAGCTAGTATGCAAGATCCTTTGAAAGAATCAGCTGCTCGTCATTTTTTGTGATAGATAATGATTTAGCATCAAGAATATGCTGTTTCTTTTTAATTGCTCTTGAACGCTGTTCAGTTCTTAGCAATTATTGTAAACGTGTGTGTCCTTTTTTTTATGCAAATCTTTTGTTTGAAAATTTTGCGCTTTTCTTCTAGAACATTCTTTGGCTTCTCAAGTGACTTTTTGACGCCTTCGTTGATTATTTTTGAGTGATCTCTAGTGCTCCGAATTAAAGCTTATTGCTAATATAAAATCGGTTGCAGCAGAAAAATTAAGTGACTCGTAGCGCAGTGGTTAGTGTGGGTGGCCAAGGATCTGGAGGGCAGTGATTCGAATCCCGGTGGGGTCAAGGTTTTTTGCACCCATAAAGAAAAGTTGATCTATACTAAAGACCATGAATTAAATTACCTCGCCTGTCTTTCAAGAGTAATTCTTCCGACATTTGTCGGTTTATGTTTTTTAAAGAAATTGCGCTGTTTTTTAGTTGTCGTTTTTTAAGTTCTCGCATTTTATGGTGCAGCTAATGCAAACTAGTTTTAGAGGTCCATTAGGTTATAAAAAAGACGTAGAAATTAAAGTAAGTAAAGGTAATCAAGCATGTTAGTCATGTGGTTTTTTGCTCAATTTTTCGTTTGACCAATTTTTCGTCTGATCCTTTTCACTTTTCGCCCTCGAAAACGGGATAAACAGTTAACTCCTGGAGGGCAATAAATGGCTTGGCTGCTCTCTTAGAGCCTTAATATTCTCTATGTATATGATTCACCGAAACTGTTTTGAGGAGACAATTTTGAGGCATAAGGGGGTGAACCTTAGTCTTAAAAGTTTGCCCCCTTAGTCACCCCCAACAACACCCCGACACCCTGGTCCTTCCTCCCCCAACCTGGCGTTTTGGACACCCTCTCTTCAAGCTCCCTCCCCTCATCGCTTAACCCCGCTCACCTCCAATGCTAGCATCTCTAAGCTGCAGCTGACTGCTACAGAAGCCAACCGCTCGCTCGTCGTTTGAGAGCAGTTCGCCGACGGTAGTCGGTTGCTTTTTTGCAAAGATTTTTTGTTGCGACCATTTGAGGTCACAATTAATTCTAATCTGCCGTTTGTTCGTTCAGGGCTTTATGACTGAGGTTATTTTTCAGTCTTAGTTGTGTAATTTTTGTTTAGCAGCGTGATTAAGTTACTCGCAAAATTGACTTAGCTCACTTTTAAAAAGTCTTTTCTTTACTTCCAAGGAGATTCAGTGTCAATTGACTGTCTGTTACTCTAATTGAATTGAAGGTTATTTGAAAGCAGTTGATGGAAGCAACAATATATTGTACTGATAATATAACCTCTCAACAATTAATGAAAAGAAAAAACTGCTTTGGGTCTGTTTTCAATCCCTGGTCAGCTTTTTTTGACGCTTTCCTTTTTTTTAAATCGTTTTACCTTTCGATCACGTTTTTGGGCTTAAAAAAGTCCCGGTTTTAGGAGTTTGGCTTCTGATTTCATTCACCCACTGTTCCCATTGATTTTTATAGCTGCGAAGCTGTAAGCTGAGCGGAGCTGTATTCGGGTCCCCTTGTTTTGTATCATCGTCTGGCGCTCTTTTTCGTTTTACATTTTTTCACACAGCGAAGCTGAAAAGGTCAAATTTTTTGAATGACATCTTCCTCTCACTAACAGCGTTTGCGCGCGTGACGTCATTTCTCACTCTCTTTAGCAAAAAGATTTTTGCGTGATTAGATTTTGATCACAAGTGACTTACCTCACTCAATAAAATGACTTCTGCGCTATAAAACTTAAGTTCAATTTGAATTAGTTTAAGGTCAAAGGAACTCATATGTGCAGTATGGTCCCTAATAAGAGGCTTCTGGGGTGAATTTTAACAAGCTTTATTAATTTATCGCTGAATGTTTGTTTTACATAGCTTTTTGAGCGGCGTCGATTTTTTTTTTCATTTTAGATCTTTCTCTTTTTCTATCTCTATTATGCGGCACGCAGGTCTCTTCTTTCGCGGCTATTCCGGCAATCTGCCGTCAATGTTTAAACTTTCACTTATTGAATTACGCCATGACAATATGGTCAAGGTCATGGGTGCAAAATGGAAAGAAACCGGATAAACCAATAAAGCCCTGTCATTTAATTGTAGTAGATTGTGTTATCAAATTGATTAGAGCGGTCGCTAGCTGGCATCAGTATTAAGCTCAATAACCTTCCGTTGTGAAGCCGAGCTAAGTATAATTTTTGAATCTAATTTTAAACTGCTTACCAAATTAGTATAATTTTAATTTCTCTCAAAGTTTGTGGCAATTCTATTAGTCCTTTGGTCTTTTTTAATGCAATTTTTCGTCTGAGCCTTTTGACTCTTCGTGCTCAAAATCGGGATAAACAGGTAGCGCTCAGAGGTCATTAATTGGCTGAGTTGATCTCATTGAGCCTTAAAAAGGGCGGTTCGAAATCTTAGTTTGACCCCCTCTTTTAAGAACTTTAATGTTGGTACTCATAATCTCACAGCTCATCAGCCATTTCTTTCGAACTGACACGTGATAAAATGATTCCTTTGTACTATGGATTCATCTAAGTCACGTTTGCTGCAATTGTTTTCTTTCCATAAAGCTTATGTTAGAAACCTTGTGCGAGCCGGGCCTTCTTCATTAGCCAACCGTTCGTTTGACAAGATAATCGAAAGCTATCATTGAAGATCATCCTTGAAAGAGTGATCCGGTACTCATTTTTTGTGATAGATAATGAATTAGCCATAATAACTTCGAGAAAATGGTGTTTCTTAGATGTTGTTTTCTCGCGATTTATGGCGCAGCTAATGCAAAATAACTTTGTAGTATCCAGTAGGTTATAAAAAGAAGACGAAGTTGTTAAAGATTATCAAACTTGTTAGTCATGATCTTTTTTGTGCGATTTTTCGTTTGAGAGCCTGTTGACTTTTCGTACTCGAAAACGGGATAAACAGGTAATGGCCGGAGCGCTTTAAATGGCTCGGCAGCTCCCTTAGAGCCTTTCAGTCTGTGAGGAGATGGTTCTGGGTTTTTAACGATTGCCCCCTTATTCACCCGCACCTCCATCCCCCCCCCCCCAACCCACGACTCATCTGTCCGACCTCCTCCAACATCGCTCAAAGTCGCCGTTCATTGTTGCTTAAAGTCGTCCCACCCCACCCCCACCACGCACACACTGACTACTACCAAAGCCAACCGCTCACCGGTCATACGAGAGCAATTCGTCCGACTTTAGTCTGTTTTGCTTACACTCAGAAATAAAATTCTGTCAATTTCTTTATTCTTTTTACTTGCTCTCGAAATTGAAAGTTTGAAGCAGTTATTCTAAATGTTTTGACCTTAGTCAAAGTAGGCCTTTGACTTCGTCGTTATGCGTGATCTAAATTTCTTTCTCACTCACAAGTAACAGCAGCTGATCTCAAGTTGCGGCGGTTCACTACTAAAAGTCAAATGGAAAGTGCGCTGAAGTTGGTTTATTTTATTTTCTTATTTTTTTTTTAGTAGTTGTCTCATGTTTCGTACCTACTCTTTTTATGTAGTTGAGAGATTGCATTATTGCATATTTTGTCCAAGGTTGTCAACATTATACCTGATTTAAATTATAACTCCTTCAATAATTGTAATTAATTGCTTTCGAAGTTGAAAGCAATAGATGTAGTCACGTGTTTCTTCATGCAAAGTTATTGTCCGGCGGTTTTTCTTCTCGAACTTCTCTTTGCTAGCTTGAGTGATTTGACTTGGTGATTTGACAAATTTTATTAAGGTTAAAAGGTCTTTTTTAGGCGTTTTTGAGCCCAAAATGTTGCAATTTTTTGTGTTCGTCACCTTTTGAAATTTTTGTTGGACCAGTCTAAAATTGAGGTTGGTTAAAGTTGATAAAGGTCTTCTGCTAGGCACGAGTACTTTTTTTGACCTTTATAAGAGCTATATGTTTTGGTAAACCAAACAAAAACACGCAAATTAATACTATTTTTCAATTGTTTTCAAGCTTTTTGAAGATTTTTTGTCATCTTCTGACTTTCTCAGCCCTAGGTGCCGAGGAACCTCCTCTAGGGTTTGATAATAGTTACTGCACAGTTTCTAGTGGAATTGCTTTCAACATTTTAACATCACCAATTTTTGCAAATTTTTGTTTACAAAACTTGCAACTTTTTCGAAATTTATTGTCATTATTCAACTTTTTCCAGACCGAGGGGCCCTCCTTAAGGGTTCGATTATAAGTAACCGGCAAAATTTTTTTGGCCATGTAGTTTTCAACTTTTAAATATCTCAAATTTTGGCATTTTTTGCTAAAACTTGCAATTTTTAAATTTTTTTGACATTGTCATTATTCAATTTCTTTCCAGACCCAGGGGCCCTCTTTATGGGTTAGATTATAATTTACTGGCAATTTTTTTGGCCATGTAGTTCTCAACTTTTTAATATCACGAATTTTACCAATTTTTTAATAAAAATTACAATTTCTTTAGTTTTTTTTTGAAACTTTTAGTCATTTTATAGGTTTCTCCAGCCTCAAGAGCCATTGAACATCCTCTAGAGTTTGATAAAAGGTTATTGTATTTTTTTAGATGTAATGGAAAGGTTTTGAAGTTTTTAATATCACGAACAAATTAAAAAAATATTTGCAATTCAAGATTTTCGAAATTGGTTGTCATCTTTTAGTTTTCTCCAGCCTCAAGAGACAAGGAAACTTATCTTATGTTTGATAATAGTTTACTGCATAGTTTCTGCATTTAATGGTATGTTTTTCAAGATTTTAATCACGAAATTCAGCTGTTTTTTAAGTTTCTTGAAAAGTTTTGAGTTTTTTTCTTTTTGCAGCACCAGTGGCCCAGGGACTTACTCCGAAGATTAATATTAAACTGCAGCATAGTTTATAGAGTTAATGGAATGGTTATCAATCTTTTAATATCTCGAGTTTTAGCAATTTTTTGATAAATTTTAATTTTCCGATTTTCGATAAATTTTTGTTCCAAGTTTATGGATCTTTATGGGCCAATTAAAATATTTAAGGCTTGATATAGGGATGCTGGATAGTCTTTTTTTGACAATGAAATGGTTCTGAAGATAATAATATCACCGATTTTAGCAAGATTTTTTTAAACTTGCAATTGTTTTTAAAATTTTTAAATTTTCTGAGTTTAATGATCATTACTGGCTAACGAAACTTTTCCAGTTTTGCAGGTGGGTTACATGACATTATTCCAGACACAAAAATTGGTTTTGAACTTTTTTTTACTGCGAAATATGGAAATTTTTCTTTGGAGTTTTGCACTTTAGGCTAGACAATTAGAAGTTGCAGAGTCGAATCTCATGGAAAATATTCCTAGCTCGCTCTCTCTCACTCACTCTCTCTCTCTCTCTCTCTCTCTCTCTCTCTCTCTCGCTCTCTCTCTCTCTCTCTCTCTCTCTCTCTCTTTCCTTAACTCTTTTGTTGATACCGCAATTCAGCTGCTGTTATGTGGGGTGATCTCATTATCTATTACCCTCACCTCGTGCCCTTCAATTAAGCTTAAGCTAACCTCACTAAACCGTGGCTAGCTACTGACGAAGCCAACTGCTCGCCATTCGTTTGAGAGCAATTCGCCCGACGTTAGTCGGGTATGTTAAATGTTGTTATAAGACGTTAGTCGGTTATGTCTTTTCTATGCAAAATTTTAGCCTGACCGTTTTTGCGCTTTTCCTCTAGAACATTCTTTGACTTCTTGGGTGACCTTTTCACACTTAAGTTCCTCTTTTTTGAGTGATCGCGTTCTGATGTAAAGTTCTTTTTAAAAGCGATTGTGAACGAAAGAAAAATCAAAAGCATTTTAGCTGAGTTGTTAAGATGTGAGAGTGCCAACCTGGAGGTCAGGGGTTTGAACCCCTATGGGATCAAGTTTGTTGAAATCATAAAACATCTAAGATACACCCCCTCTAAACTAAGTTGCCCCCCTCTTTTCGTTCGAGAGGGGTTCATCCGAC
The DNA here is from genome assembly GCF_964194025.1 of Convolutriloba macropyga. NCBI lineage: Eukaryota > Metazoa > Xenacoelomorpha > Acoela > Convolutidae > Convolutriloba > Convolutriloba macropyga. Next base: position 79,754,380 of record NC_134471.1, on the reverse strand, counting down.
ATAGTTTGTTTATTTTTTAATTTTGTAAACTTTTTTGTCATCAGTTACAGCTTCACGCTCAGTTCAAGTCATTGATTTCATTTGTTCGTGCATCTTTACACAGCATTGCGTTCGTGAAGTCGGTTTTCTCAGTTATCGGAGCAAGTTTTGCTCATTCGCGTGAATAGTTTTTTATTCACTCGTGATATTCCTCGCTCCCAAATTGACTTTACTTCTTCAACGAGACAATTTAAAGTTAAATAGCCATGCTCTGATTGAAGGTTAATTATTTAGAGGTAACTTAACAGTACATAGATTGAAATCAATTACTGACTACACAACAATGGATGACAAAATCATTTGTCAAATTGGTTTAGGCCTCATTTTTTCAATGGTATTGTGAGACTACAGGTCTGCAAAGCTTTCGCAGCTATTTTCCATAATATGCAAGCGGAAATGATAACCTTAAACGCTTTTAGCTGTCGTGTTATTTTCATGAAAAACAAACCATCTGAACTTAATAAATGAAATTGTTTTTTTATAGCTGCGAAGCTGTAAGCTGAGCGAAGCTATATTGCGGTGCTCTTGGTTTTTTACAATTCAAAGAATTTGAATTGTATTGGGGCGCTGTCTTTTTTTAAGACCTGTTCACACATTTTCATGATTTTTGAAGTCAAATTGGAGTGGTGATTTTGGTCACGCCGAAACAGGAAATGGAGCCAAAACGCGAGTGCTTTTGCGGCGTGAATTTTTTTCGCTCTAATTTTAAAGTAGAGTGAGAAAGCGGTGTTTGAACAAAAATTCGGTTTCTCGGTAGTGGTTTTTTGTTCACCTCCGGCATTTTGACATTTTTTTGTTTTTTTTTCTTATTTTTTTGATCTGATTTTTTTAAAAATGGTTTTTTCAATTCACTCATAGTCCATTCTGGGTCTAGTTTTTCTGTTTAGTCAATGAAAATTTTCTGAATTGTACGTCAGGACTTGTCCCGCAATGTTTTTTGTTTCGTCGTCTGACGCTCCATTTTCGTTTTACATTTGTTCTAGAACATTCTGTCTCGTCACTGCTTAAATGGTTTTTTCGCGCTTGATTTCTGCGTGACCTAAATGGCGGTTATTCAGAAGTTTTCTGTTGTTAAAACAAAGTTGATTGTAAGAAAACAGATTGTATGTCCGGCAGCCGAGAGGTTAAGGCGACTGGGGTTTTGGCTAGTTAATAGCCGCACAGCGATAGCTGGGGCTATTATTGGCCTTCTCTTGGATTTTTTACGACTCGAAGAGGAGTATTGGTTTTCTCTCGGTCTTTTTTTTTACAGAAAATAGATTAATTCACGCGGCGTTTTGACCTAAAAGCGAAAGTGAGAAAAGCTGTCTTGGTGAACAGATTTTTGCTAAGCGAGAGAAGTTTTTTGATCATGCGCGGCGTTTAATGAATGACTTTTTGATTTTGAAAAATAGTTTTTGACTGAATGGCACATATAGATAACCGTTTTTAGCCGTTTTTCGTCTAAGTGGCCCATTTTTTTGCTTTTAATTTGGTTTCTTGTAGAAATAAAGTTTATTCGATACTGTATTGAAATGTCAAGATCGGAAATTGATGTCACAGTGTTTTGCAGAGCCTGAAAATGCGTTTCAAGTTGAAAATTGGCACATATTTCTTGATTTTTTAAGTTAATTTTTGGCTTTTTTCTATTAATTTCTTCATTTTTGGATCTCTTAACCGTTTTTTGTCAACAATCAGTTTATAGGGTAACTTCTTTTTGATAATTCAAATACTCAAGGCCTCTTTCTACCTCGATGTAGTTTTGTTTTATAAAATTGTACATATACTAATCCGATTTTTTTGTAGTTTTTTTTTCCGATATTCGTCAGTTTTTTGTTTGTATATTGGTTGCAAATGCTAGAAATAGTCTTTTTGTGCAACATGAGGGACTTTAATTTCGTTTCAGTAAAAATTCAATTTTTTCTTGGCGTTAAGTTTTGAAAAACAGTTAAAATTTTTTCATAAATGCAGTCTTAAAAGTTTTTTCACCATTTTTTTTTTTGCAAAATGTTTCAATGTTTCGTATATATGAATTCCATTTTTTCCTATTTTTTTGTTCTCTTCAGGAGGATAAATCTTTTTATCGGGTGACTAGTTATCTTTTCTATGTCTTGAATGCTGAACAATGTATTCGTTTTTCTTGAATTTTTCTGTATTGATTTTTAACTTTCAAAAATCAATAATTTCTTTGTTATTTTTGAAAGTTGGTGTTCTTTACACTGTGCCCATATTCTTCACATTTTAGTTAGTATCATGCTATATTTGTCCTGGCACCCACATTTTTTTTGGTATATTGATTTTTTAAGTTGTTAAAAATGAATGATTTCAGCTTTTTCTTAGATTTTCGCCATTTCATTGGTTTGCAATTGATTTCATTTAACTACTAAGAGTACTAAGAGTTTGATAGCAAGCCTGTTTCCAAAATTTCCACTTATGACTATTTAGTGCAACTTTTTTCCGGCCTTGGTTTTAATTGAAACGATTTTTTTGCCTTTGAATATTCTTCTGCTGCTTCTGTTTTTTCTATGATCGATTTAATTTTTGAAGTAGTATGAAATCATGTTGTCTAGCATATGTACAACAAAGAACAAGTGTGTGTTGTCTGTTGTCTTAATTACAGTGATTAGATGTGTAATTATAGGTGTTTTCTGATTCTTAAATTTGAGCTTTGTTCTTTGAAAAGATTAAACTTAGTTTCCAAGATTATTATCTGCCGTTTGCTTTCGCTATCTTTTTCAGAATAGAATCATGAATTATTTGAGGGCAATTGATAACCTTGTCAGCTTTTTCAGACTACCAGTTTTTTTACCACCTTAATTATTTCAGGTTTTTTAACGTTACCAAACGTTTTCAATAATATAAAATTTTGCTGCATTTTGTTTCTCTTGGTGACTGGTTTAAGTTGCACCAATTTTTAGAGCAGGCCTGGAGAGGAAGTGAGTTAATGGTTTAGTGTAAAAGGTAGTGGCTTCTGCTGCAATTACGGTTTTCTTAGTGAAGTTTTGATGCTTCGATTCGCTTCCGGAATTCTTCCGGCTATGTTCTTAAGGTTTTTTTTTTACCGGAAGTACTATTCTTTCAGACGCTGTTTTGACCTAAAAGCGAAAACTGCCGGGTGAACTATTTTTTTCTGAGCGAGAAAAATTTTTCGATCGTGTGCCGCGTTTAGTGAATGATTTTTTGACTTTGAAAAGTAGTTTTTGACTGGCTCATATAGATAACCGTTTCTGGCCGTTTTTTCGTCTAAATTGCCCAATGTTTTTTGGCTTGTAATTTGGCTTTTAGTAGAAATAATTAATTGAAAAGCCAACCTCGGCAATTGATACCACGATGTTTTGCAGAGCCTGATGATGCGTTTCAAGTTCAAAATTGGCACATTTCTTGATTTTTTAGTTAATTTTTGATTTTTTTTCTATTAATTTCTTCATTTTTGGATATTTTAACCGCCTTTTTTGTCAGAAATCAGTTAATTTGGCAACTTCCTTATGATATTTCATATACTCAACGCCTCTGGTTCTACCTCGATGCATTTTTGTTTTATAAAATTGTACATACGAGAATCCGATTTTGGTACTTTTCTCCATTTTTTGTCAATTTTGTTTGTATTTTGGTTTTAATTACTAGAATCTTTTTGTGCAACATGAGGTTCTTTATTTTCAAATGCTGAACAATGAAATGTGTTCGTTTTTCTTGATTTTTTAAAGTTTGATTCGCAACTTTCAAAAACCAAGTATGTCCTTTTGTTACGGTGTTCCTTACATTCTGTCCATATTCTTCACATTCTAGTTAGTATCATTATAGGTTTGTGCTTGCACCTACTTTTTTTTCGGTACAATGATTTTTTCATTTGTTAAAAATTTGATTGATTACAGCTTTTTCTTAGATTTTTGTCATTTCTTTTTGGTTTCAATTGATTTCATTCAACATAAGGAAGTACTGAGAGTCTGCTATCTAGCCTTATCCAAAATTTTTACTTTTGATGGTTATTGCAACTTTCTCTCGGTCTTGGTTTTAATTTAAACGATATTTTGCCTTTGAATTTTCTTGTGCTGCTTATGTCATTTCTATGATCAATTTAATTATTGAATTAGTATGAAATCATATTATCTAGCGTATGTACAACAAGGAAGAAGTATGTGTTGTTTTAGGTCGTATTTGAAGTGATTAGAAATGTAATTGTAGTGGTCTTTGGTTCTTAAATTTGAGCTTTCTTTTTTGAAAAGTTTTAACTTAGTTTCTAAGATTATTATCTGCCGTTTGCTTTCGCGATCTTTTTGACATTAGAATCATGAATTTTTTGAGGGCAATTGATAGCCCTGTCAGCTGTTTCAGTCCATCAGTAATTTGGCCTTCTCATCTATTTCGGTATTTTTTTAGCGTTACTAATTATTTCAACAATATAGAATTTTGCTGCAAATTGCTTCTCTTGGTGACAGTGGTTTAAATTTCGCCAATTTTTAGGTCAGACCTGGGGAGGTAATGAGTTAATTGTTTAATACAAAAGGTCATGGATTCCGCTGCAATTACGGTTTTGTTTGTGAAGTTTTGACGCTTCGAGTCTCTTCCGAACTTCTTTCGGCGGTGTTTTTTTTCAAGATCTGTTCACACATTTTCATGATTTTTGAAGTCAAATTGGAGTGGTGATTTTGGTCACGCCGAAGCAGGAAATGGAGCTTAGAAGCGAGTGGTTTTGCGGCGTGAATTTTTTTGCTCTAATTTTAAAGTAGAGTGAGAAAACGGTGTTTGAACAAATATTCGCTTTCTCGCTAGTGGTTTTTTTGTTCAAATGCGGCAATTTTACTTTGATTTTTACTGTTTTTTCAATTTTTTGTATCGGATTTTTTTCCAAATGGTTTTCACAATCTATTCTTAGTTCATTCTAGGCCTAGTATTGTGTAAAAATCAAATTTACATTTCTCGCTAGAGGGTTTTGGTTCTCCCTAGCGGCATTTTGACATTGATTTTCTGTTTGCTTTTGTTTTTTTATCTGGTTTTTTTTAGAAATGGTTTTTCCAACTCACTGATTTTCCGTTCTAGGTCTTGTTTTTTGTTTAGTCAATGAAAATTCTTTGAATTGTACGTCAGGACTTGTCCTGCTTTGTTTTTTTTTTGTTTCGTCTGACGCTCTTTTTTCGTTTTACATTTGTTCACAGCAAAGCTGAAAAAGTCAAATTTTCTGAATGACTTCTTCCTCTCACTGACAGCATTTGCGCGCGTGACGTCATTTATCACTCGATTTAGCAATAGTTTTAGTTTATTTGCGTGATTAGATTTTGATCATACGTGACTAACCTCACTCAATAAAATGACTTTTTGCTTTTTAAAACTTAAGTTTAATTTGAATTTGTTTAAGGTCAAAGGAACTCATATGTGCAGTAAAGGTCCCTAATAAGAGGCTTCTGTGGAATGAATTTTAACAAGCTTTTTTAATTTATTGCTGAATGTTTTTTTACCTAGTTTTTTTTAGCGGTGTCGATTTTTTCAATTTAGATCCGTATCTGTTTCTATCTCTATTATATGGCACGAAGTTCTATTCTTTCCCAGCTATTCCGGCAATCTGCCGGCTATGTTAGCAAATGCTTGATCATTTATGCTGAAAACATTTTTCGAGCCGTTTTCGAAATTGCCCTTTAAGCAGCAGCTTATTTCCGACGAAGCAAACAGTTTGATGCAAACAGCAAGTTTTCTTAATTTTTTATCCGAATTTTAGACAGTTCATTCGGCTCTTTAGAATGAATTAGGTCGTTTGTATATAAAGGGTGGGGTGTATGTGTTATAGACGCATCAGTACCTGTTGAATGTGAGTTACCCCAAAGAGGTGGCATTTGACAAACACTACACCTCATTTGCTACCTTCGACTACCACAACCGATTCATCTACTTCGCTGACCGATTCACCTGCTCTATTTACAGGTTAGAACAGGCTCCAACATTCTATCATACCCATATAGTACACATTGCAGCCTATTCACGAAAAAACAGGCCTCATGGAAAACACAGTCCCACCTCACAAAAATTACAGGAGTAGTAATTTTTGGTGAACGAATTATATAGAATACTATAGAATTATATAGAATATAGAATATGCATTTACAGAATTTAAAGATAAATTCCCCCTAAGCTGCCGGGGCCAGAATGGGAAAAAGGCCCATAGTTGTCTTGTCACATAATCTTGTTGATGACAGGTCTCATCGGTTGCTAATGAGGATTTAATTGATCGAAATAATTCTTTAATTATTTTCTACATTTTCAGCGACTTTCACGCTATTCGTTTCAAGAAAGATTAGCGAATTTTTGTGTTTTTGCTAGTATTGGCTATTATTTTTTGTTGCCTCATCGCCTAGTGTCTTTTTTGATTGATCGGTTTGTCAATGAGACACAAGTTGATTTAATTGGTTGCTTGATATTACAGCAACCGTTCATAGCAATTGTTATGATTTTAAGGCTGTTTAAAAAAATACTTGATTTTTATATCTGGCATATTTTTTTTTGCTTTTCTTGTGATCTGATTGCGGTTCTCAATAAAGAACAGTTATTGGACTTATTGTCCGCTGTAATATGGTCACTTTACTTGCTCTAATTTTTGTCTTATGTTTTGACTTAGTGAAATGCCGAAAAGTAACTTTGCAAATCTCAGCTCCAATTGTAGTTCTATTATTCCCTTTTCAGACATTAGAACTGCTATCATTTATTTGATGACTTCTAAATTTTTATTTTGCGCTGGTTAAAAATTGTGGCATGTTTTGTGTTCTTCTTGCCTGCTTTGCAGGTTATTATTAATATTTCGCTTAGTATCTTTTTGACTTTCAACCTCGCATTCTTCTCAAATGTTTTTAATAGCAGTTTGATTTTCGTTCAGATGTTTTACGTTCTGATAATTTTTATCTCATTTAAGTTGATTGCTGGTTTGTAGCAAACCCTTCGCTGTATCCAACCTTCTCTCATCTCCTTTTTAAATTCGTTCTTTTCTTAACTGGTTCTGATAGAAACAATTTTTGCCACCATTTTTGTAAATACTGTTCTTGACCTTTCTGTAACTGTTCTGATTAAACTTCATATACATTTTGTCTATATGCTATTGCAGTTTGTTCCTTTCTAATTTAAATTTACATTTTCTTGAACGAGAAACGAAATCAAAAATAGAAACGGGATAAAGTGCAGTTTTAGATGCACTGTATTTGAACTTTGGTCTGATAAGTCTTTTTTACCAGGTCTTGGGTTTTAATGGTATGGATACCATTCCCTGTAGTCTCTCATTAAGAAACAGGAGTTTGTTCACCTACTATTTCTTTAAAGGGGTTTATGGGAATCAGTTACTGCCGGGTATGTTTTCAAGTTTTCACCCTTTTTTTTTGAAACTGTAATTTGGAGGATTTCCCGAGACACAATGAATTGTACAATAAAAGCGCTGATATAAAAGATGACATTGAGAGCATTAGATTTTAATTTTTTTTTAATCTTCATGATGTACATATAAAATTGTGAGAACATTTCATGCTCGCATTTTAGGACATTTTTTTTACTAATGTAAGGTCAAATTTTTAGTTAAGTAATTTAATGATTTTATAATTTTACATAATGTTATATTCCTAACTTTACATTGCTTCTTTTACCGTTTGCTTTTTACTCTTATGTGTACCAGAGGAAATTAACAAAGTTCTTTTTTTTATACGTAAGACATGTGATTTTTCAAGACCATGGGAACTGATCGTTTGTTGAAACGTTTAAAGAAAATAGTGTGAGTTCTGTGAGCACGCGTGGTTTTTACTGGGGGAATTACCTACCTGAGATTTAACTAATCGGAGATACGGAGATAGAATGTAGACTTGTTTCAGAACTACATTGCCACATTGGAACTGGAACGCACTACTGAGTCGTAATGCCAACCTCACCAACACCCAAGTGATGGTTAATGGATCGACATTTTCCCAAAATTTGGGAGCCGACCTCTACTCGGAGGGGATGACAGTAGACTACTCCTCAGGCAATATCTACTGGGTGGAGAGATATCCAGTCACACAGATCCATCTTTCATCTGCAGACTTCAAGCACGATATCGCCTTGATCAGGGATAGGTTGCAACAGCCACGGGAGCTCTCACTTCATGTGCCCAAGAGGTAATGGTAAATTGGTTGTGAATCACGCTCTTCTGGTATTTGAAACTGTATTCGAGTTGACTTGCAATCAACGCCTCCGAAGCATGTTTGGGTAAAATTGATTGAAGTGTTTGAGCTGCTTACTATATTCTCTGCCTTTGAATAATTCAGTTGATTTGTTTACTAATAGCCGCACAGCGATCGCTGAGGTTATTATTGGCCTTCTCTTGCTTTTTTACGACTGGTTTTCTCGGGGTTATTTTATACCGGAAGTATTTATCGTTCAGACGGCGCTTTGACCTAAAACAGAAATTAAAAGTGCCGTGTAAACGAATTGTTTTTGAGCGAGAAAATTTTTTCGATCATGCGCTGCGTTCAGTGAACGACTTTTTGACTGAATAGTGACTGAAAGTGTTTTTGACAGAATAGCGCATATACATAACCATTTTTAGGCGTTTTTTCATCCAATTTTCTTGCTTGCAATTTGTTAATCATTTTTGTTCGATGGTGTATTAATGTGTATACCTCTTAAATAGATATCAATGTTTTTGAGAGCCTATTAATGCATCTCATGTTGAAAAATGGTACATAATTCGAACATTTTTTGGCTATTTTCAGTAATTTCTTAGTTTTTGGACCCTTAAGAAGACTTTTGTAATTAAATTATCAGTGCATTGGTCAACGTCCTTCTGGTTATTCAGGCATTGAATGGCTTTTTATAACTTGAAGTATTTTTGTCTTACGAAATCCTACTCATGATAATCCGTTTTTTTGGCAGTTTTTGTCCAATTTTTCTTAGGTATTTGTTTTTTACTAGCCGCCGTCAGCCTCTCAAACGGCTATTATTTAGGCGCTCTCCTTCTTTTTACAATTCAAAGAATTTGAATTGGATTGGGGCGCTGTTTTTTTTTAAGATCTGTTCACACATTTTCATGTTTGAAGTCAAATTGGAGTAGTTATTTTGGTCACGCCGAAACAGGAAATGGAGCGAAAAAGCGAGTGATTTTGCGACATGAAATTTTTTCGCTCTAATAAAGTAGAGTGAAAAATGGTGTTTGAACAAAAATTCGGTTTCTCACTAGTGGTTTTGTTCACATGCGGCAATTTCACTTTAGTTTTTACTCTTTTTTCAACTTTTTCGATCCGATGTTTTAAATGGTTTTCCCAAACCATTCATAATTCATTCTAGGACTAGTTTTTTTGTTAGAGTGAAGTTAATTAACATTTCTCGCTAGTGGTTTTTGTTCCCATGCGGCAATTGTGACATAGATTTCTGTTTTTTTTTCTGATCTGATTTTTTAGATATAGTTTTCTGAATTCACTCGTAGTCCGTTCTAGGTCGTTTTTTTGTTTGGTTAAGGAAAATTCTTTGAATTGTTCGTCAGGACTTGTCCTGCTATTTTTTAAAATTTTTTTTAGTATTTTTTTAATTCGCTTTACCTTTTGATCACGTTTTTCCTTTTACGTAAGTCACGATTTTCACGTTTGACTTCACTCACTGTTTCAACTGAATGCATTTTAAATTCTTTCAAGCATTGAATTACGTAATTAAGTGAATACAGTGAAATAGGGATAAACGGATAAAGCCCGGTCATTAGGTCTTTTTGAATTAGGTTATCAAAGTTCATTAGAGCGACTGCTAGCTTATATTCGTATTGAGCTTAGTACCCTTCAGTTTAGAAGCTGAAGTAAGTATAGGTTTAGATATTGGTTTAGAATCTAACTGAAACTGCACACTGAGTTAGAACAATTTCTGAAACTTAGGAAAATTTCTTGTCAATTTTTTTGTTTTTCTGTTTCAATACCGATGTGCGTCTAGCGCGTCAACGGCTATCTTCCGGCCATCTGATAATCCGATTTTGGCAGTTTTGTCCAATTTTCCTTAGGTATTTGTTTTTTTGTTTGAATTACTGGGAAAATTCTTTTTCTTCCATGTTCTGAGTCTTTGACTTCGCTTTGTTTATAGCCGCACAGTAAAAGATGGGGTTATCATTGGCCTTTGTTTTTTTTCATTTCGTCACGATTTTTTGCGACCATATGAATTTACAACCATTTTGAATATGCTTTTTGTTCTTTCGTGCATGCAATTTCAACTGAAGTGCGTGCGTGACTTCATTTCTTAGTGGAGCGATTGTTTTGTTCGCTCGCCTGATTAAGTTTTTATTCACACGTGACTTACCTCACGCTCGAAATTGACTTTCTCATTTCATATTGACTTTACTTTATTTCAAAGAGATAAGGTCAAACGAGTGTGTGTCACTCTAAATGAAGGTTATTTGAGAGCAGCTAATAGTGTTTTTTGTCTGTCTTTTTTAATAATTTTTTGAGACTGCAGATCTACGAGGCTATTTTTGCCTTTGAACTCAAACTTTCTCTGATATCTGCAACAAGAGATAAGTATATCTTTTTTGTCGTATTTATTTTGGTATTCTTTACAAATATTCAGTTTCTAAGATTGCTATCGACCTTATGCATTCGCAATGTTTTCTGGTTTGCATAGTTGATTGCGGAGTTCTATGTTTTCAAGACGGCTAGCATGGGCTCTTTCTCATGTGAGTTTTTAGCGTTTTCTGTTATCTTTCTTTGTAAAATTTTGAAAAGCGGTTTTCTCTGTAAATTTTTGACGATTCGAGTCGCTTCCGGAATTCTTCTAAGTTTTACTTCGTTGTCAATATTTCTGTTATGACGTCACAGTTACTTCAAATCTTCTTTTTGTTTATACAATTTCAACTCAATTGCCTGCGTGACTTTATTTTCCACTCTTTGTCGAGACAGTTTTTTTGTCATTCTTGTCATACGTTTTTGTTCCGACGTGACTTAACTCTCTCAAAAATGACTTCCTCGCTTTGAAATTTATTCTCTTTACTTTAATTCAAATAGATAAGATCAAGTGAATGTGTATCACTCTAATTGAAGGTTATTTGAGAGCAGCTAGTAGAGGCAGCATTAACTTAATCAAAATATAACATCTCATCCTTTAATGAAAAGTTTTTTGTCTGTCTTCACTGTTTTTTTGAGACTACAGATCTGCAAAGCTATTGCGGCTACTTTCTGATGTTTTGAATCTTCATTTTATAATTAGGAAATTAATAATTGCTCCAAAACAAATTTTGTTGCTGTTTTTAGCCCTATGGTCTTTTTTTAGGCGATTGTTCGCTTGACCAATTTTTGTCTGGCCCATTCTGACACAAAAACGGACGGGATAAACAGGTAACGAACGTATGACAAGAATTTCTCTTAGAGCCTTGCGCCTGACCAGTTTCTAAGAATCCGATTCACCAAAACTGTGAATCGCTCTATCTCCGCTCTTTAATCGGTCATGTTTTTTTGTACATGGTTATGTACATGATCTTTTTTTGCAGCACATTCTCTTCTCGTGAAATTAGCTGCTTCAGGAATTTAGCTTCTCGTGGAAAGTTGTTCATGTTTGTTCTTTTGTCTGTCTGTGCTTTCCTGTTTATGCCAAGCAATTCTTTTCTTACATGTCTAGTTTTGTTATCCGTCTCTGACAATTCTGATCGAAAACTTTTGTATTTAACGCGTTGATCCCAAAAGCATCTACTATTCAAATGATGTTTTCTCAATTTGTGAAACTATATGTCTTTGATTCATTAAATTTCAAGCCGTCTGCTGGTCAGGTCGAGCAGTATTGAGCTTTTCATTCAAATATTTTAATTGTTGCAGGACTTGTCCGGCTATTTTTTTATTCCTTTTTACCTTGTCACGTTTTTCATGGGTCACTTCAAATTTTGTTTAGGCTAGCCTCGCTCATTATTTCTACTGTTTGCAATTCAGAATTCATTAAGAAATAATACGCGGAGACGTTCAAGGCCAGGAAGCGAAATCAAAAGAAAGGAGATGAACTAATAAAGAACTGAGACTAAAACATAATGTTGCATGAAGTTATGAACGTACCCTGGATTCTAACTGTTATTAATATTAAGTTTCTTCTGTTCTAATGATAGCCAACCTTCTGCGATTCTAATGATAGCAAACCAATTTGAACTTCTTGGCAAACCAATTTGAAAAAAATTGTGTCTTCAAACCATTTCTTCATTTTTCTGTGTTTCAATTGGGTTCGATGGTGGCTATTTGCTGGAATCTACCTGCTTGCTATGTTTTCCATTATTCTCATTTGTTTTCTCGCTACAAACTTTTTCTAATGCCATCTACATAACTGTGCAATTTGTCATGCCCACAGCGCAAAAATTCTTTATCTCCGATTCCCAGGTGAAAATATAGGAAAATTTTGAACATTCATGGTATTTGATTGTTGACGTGAACATGCAAAAATTAAAGTCTTTAATTGCTCTGAAACGATGTTTGAAGTAATTTTATTAGTCCTGTTGTTTTTTTAATGCGATTTTTCGCGTGGCAGAATTTTCGTCTGACCCATTTGACTTTTCGTCCTTAAAAACGGAATAAACAGGTAGCGCCCAGCAGGCATGAAATTTCATTAGAGGCCCTTAACCGCGTTTAGTAGTCTTTCAAGTGCTTAGTGTAGTGAAGCTACTGGGAAGGCCGTGGTTTAAGGTTAAACGGTCATTTTTAGGAGTTTTTGAGCCCAAAATGTTGCAAAAATTTTTCTTAGAAATTGATCCCCCGCCCCCACATCATTCCCTCCCACCGTTGCTCCCCCCCCCCCACTGTTGCCCACCCGCTGCGTTGCACCACCCCCCTCCCCCCCCCCCCCACAGCTGCGCTATCCTCACGCCCCTTCAATTAAGCCAAAGCCAGCCTCACTAAACCGTGGCTAGCTACTGACGAAGCCAACCGGTCGTTTGAGAGCAATTCGCCCGTTGTTAGTCGGTTATGTTTAAAATTTTCACAATTCTTGTTACATTTTATCAAGCTAAAAGAGAACTTATCTTAGCTACCAATGTTTATTGTTGTGCTCCCGCTTCACAAACTTGTAGGAAACTTTTGATCTTCACTTTTTACTTCATGTTTAGAATAGTGGCTATAGTAGCCATGTTTTAGCCTCTAGTGATTTTTTTGCAGGAATATATGATGTGTTACTATGTTATATGATCTGGACTATACTTTTGACTTCAAAAAATTGGATCATTCGTGTGATCATCAATCTGAAGGTCCAAGAAAACATCTAGCTCCTTTTCAATTCCAGGTTGCTGTTCTGGGTCGACTGGGGCGAGGATGTGATCGAAAGATGCCGCTTTGATGGCTCCGATCGCAGAATAATAATAAGCCACAAACTGGACTTCATAAACAGCGTGGCAGCTGACGAGTTCAGTGATCGCATCTACTTTTTGGATGCGAGACACGATGAAATACGATTCGCTGATCTGGATGGGAAGAACGAGGAGTATGTGCTGAAGGCTTCAGGGACAATCCTGGCAAGGCCCTTCTCTTTGTCAATGTTCGAGAGTGCCCTCATTTGGTCAGACTGGGGTCGCAGCCAGATTCCGAAGGGTTAGCATCGGAAACAAAAATATTTTTATAGAAAGGTTTTGGCATTTTTTTTCGGGGTCTCTCGGCTTAGTGAGCATCGAACGCACTGCGCGATCAACAAGGATTGTTAACAAGATGTTATTGATATTGATTCGAATTGTGTTTTTCATTCGAATTGTGTTTTTCAAACATCATGTTTAGGTATTCACAAGTGCAATAATCGAGCTTGCCACTTGGAGAAAGACAAGTTTCCCGGTCAGTTCCACGGATCTTTGCATCTCACAATCATCCACAAGACACTGCAAGATCTCACCAGGGTACCCTCTGCATCATGTCTCATCAACAATGGACAGTGTGGACCTGACAGTCTGTGTGTGTCCTTCCATGACGAGAAGGAACCAGGCAAAACTAACACGTGCTTTCGCAAGAGCCTCTTTACTGTCACGATTAAGAAAACAGGTTCGTTTTTTAAGCCACCATTTAAAAAGGTGGTTAAATTTATACCTTCCAGTCATCACATATCCACATAATCAGGATGACAAGAACGCACCTTAATTGTAATTAACGGATATTTTTAAGCTTCACCCATTTATTGTATGTGTCTTTGGAACTATTCTGTTTGCCCCCCCCCGCCCAACAAATTATATATTGTTATAAAGCACGTTACTATGTAAAAAATGGCACGTGCGCCTGGGAGGCGTCAAAGATATAAGCGCACTAAGCGCCGGGGGGGGGCAGTGGAAAAGATCCGAATCTTATGCATATTTTTGCTTGTCATTTTTGTTCTTGAGTATTTCTTTCGACTATTCGAGTGACTTTCACGCTTGAATTCTTGATTTTGGCAAATCTAAATTACTCTCATTCAGAAAGTGAGAGCAAACTTGATTTGCGGCATTTTGCAGTTAGGTACTCAACGCGTAATGAAAGTTCAATGAAGTGATTTCATTTTCTACTGTCTCTAACATCGAGCATCGAAAGCAATTCGTCCTGTCGTATCATGTTTAATTGCTCTCAAACTACTTTGAATTACTGTGAACAAATTTTGCACCAATTATATTAGCCCGCCTGGTCTTTTACAGTGCGATTTTTCATACTACCGACTTGTGTCTGATAGTTTTAGATTTTTTAGTTTGTTCGCTAAGCCGTTTTGGAGACCTCTTAGAATTTGAACCCCCAAACCCCCACTCCGCATCTATCTGCCTCCCCCAGTCAGCTCTACCCGCCAGCTCACCGCCCCCCCCCCCCCAACGCCCCACCACCAACAACGCTCCACACTCCCTCTTAATCCCCCTTAATTAGTCTTAAGATAGCTTTCTGAAGCTGCCGCTAGCTACTGACGAAGCCAACCGCTCGCTTTGAACTTATTTGACTCAACCCGACGTCATTCGGTTATGTTATTAATAGCTGCCCTCATCTTCTCGGCTGGCTATTATTGCAATCCGATTTTTTACGACTCGAAGAGGAGTATTTATGGAGCGTCTTTTTTGATCGATAATTTTTTGGAGTGTATTTCAAAAACAGGATGTAAAAGTCAATGTCGCACGTGAAACCTAAGTGTTTAGGTCAAAGTGCTGAACGAATTGAAGAGCAGAGAGAAAAAGAGTTATTTTTAATTGCTCTTGAACGCAGTTCATAGCAATTATAGTAAACGTGTGTGTCTTTTTTTATGCAAAGTTTTCGCTTGACGGTTTTGACTTTCCGAGTGACTTTTACGCCTTTGACTTTTTGCGTTTCGCGTGATCTAAAATTCTCTCTCAATCACAATTTCAAGCAGCTGAACTCAATTGGCGGCAATTTAATACGAAAAGTCAAATCAAAAGTGCGCCGAAACTTGTGTCATTATTTACTTTAAATCTTAATAGTGGTGTATGTTAACCTCTAATGTGGTTATTTGAAGCCCACTATTGAACTTTTTGGTCCCATTTAGGCTCCCGCTACCTCCTCCCTCCCCCCAGCAGGCTGCAATTGATTAGAGCTCCCACTAGTCGTGCAAGAGCAATTCTTCCGACGTTAAGTCGGTTATGTTCTGTTCATGCCGCGTTGTTGAGAGAGCGAGAATAGTAGGTGTGAAAAAAAATCGATAAGCGAGCGAATTATTTTGATCGCCTGCAGCTTTTCGAAGCAATTTTTTTTGTTTACATTTCTCGGGTAAAGTGGTCGTTCTAAGCCACATTCAAACGTAAGTGTTTGTTTGGGAGCATTTTGACTATCGCAATCATATTTTAGAGTTTTATATATAATCTTGAGTTGTTATTTTGTTTCGGCTTTTTTGAACCTTTTTAGCGGTGTTCAGTGTCTGGGGTAATTTGTTGGTTGGAGTTAAATTTTCTGTTGGTTTAATATTGACGCTCAGCTAAGACAGTTAACGAGTAGAAATATTTGATAATGGTTGCGATGATCTTAGCTTAGCGTAACTGCTGTTATTGATTTTTGCGTCGTCCTAGTTCGTCTTTTTGGGAAGTTTTAAGGTATTGTCAATTTGCCTGTTCGTTCTATATTTGCATTCTATATCTATATTTTTAGCAAATGAACTTAATTGTGTGTATGATTGCTTTTTTGAAAGCAATCAGTCCTGTATAAAAATGTCGGTGGTTATGCTCGTCAATTCGGAGGTTGTGTACTTAAATTAATGAAGTCGCAATTTTGCGTGATACGTTTTTTTCTGTGTTAATGGTTTTTTGGTAATAATAATATCTTTTCAGAGGATCTTCCCGAACATTGGTTAGCCCTTTGTCACATCCTTGCAATCCCCTTATTTAGAGCGGTTAACAATTTTTTAAAAGTGAGATTGTTATTAATCGATAGCTGGGGCTATTATTGGCCTTCTCTTGGTTTTTTACAATTCAAAGAATTTGAATTGTATTGGGGGGCTGTCTTTTTTTAAGATCTGTTCACACGTTTTCATGATTTTTGAAGTCAAATTGGAGTAGTGGTTTTGGTCATGCCGAAACAGGAAATGGAGCGAAAAAGCGAGTGGTTTTGCGACGTGCATTTTTTTCGCTCTAATTTTAAAGTAGAGTGAGAAAACGGGAGTTTGAACGAATATTCGCTTTGTTGCTAGTGTTTTTTCGTTCACATGCGGCAAAATGACTTTGATTTTTACTGTTTTTTTAATTTTATTCGGATCGGATTTTTTTCTAAATGGTTTTCTCAATCCATTCACAGCTCATTCTGGGCCTACTTTTTTGTTTGAATTAAATTTTCATTTCTCGCTAATGGTTTTTTGTTCACATGCGGCAATTTGATATTGATTTTCTGTTTTTTCTTATTTTTTTGTTCTGATTTTTTTAAAAATGGTTTTCTGAATTCACTCATAGTGCATTCTAGGTCCAGTTTTTCTGTTTAGTCAATGAAAAATCTTTGAATTGTCCTGCTATGTTTTTTATTTCGTCGTCGCGATTTTTGTTACGACCATATGACGTCACAACCACTTCAAATCTGCTTTTTGTTCATTCGTTCATGCAAATTCAACTGAATTGCGTGCGTGACGTAATTTTTCGCTCTTAGTGGAGCGAGTTATTTTGTTCGTTCGCGTGATTTAATTTTTGGTCACATTTGACTTACCTCACTCTCAAAAATGACTTCCTCACTTTAAAATTGACTTTTCTTTACTCTAATTCAAAGAGATAAGGTCAAATGGGTGTGCGTGTGTCACTCTAAATGAAGTTTATTTGAGAGCAGCTAATAGAGGCAGCAAAAACTTATACAGATTTTTAGTCAAAATATAAAATATCAGCGTTCAATAATAAGACGAATTTTTTGGTCTGTCTTTTTTACTGTTTTTTTGAGACTGCAGATCTACGAAGCTATTGCGGCTATTTTCTGGCAATCTGCCAGCTATGTTTTTTACAAGATTTGTTCTATATGTATCTCGCCATCGTACTCGTTAACATATAAATTCTCCAATACAAAGAAGCGAAATGACTTAAATGATTTATATGATTGTTCAGATGACAAACATTTGGCTATGAACTGCAGTCGGCCATCGTGGAGTCATTTCTTACACTTAGTGGAGCGAGTTTTGTTGTTCATTCGCGTGATAAGTTTTTGGTCGCACGTGACCTACCTCACTCCCAAAAATGATTTCCTCACTCACTTTGAATTTGACTTTTGTTTACTTTAATTCAAAGAGATAAGGTCAAGGGGATGTGTGTCACTCTAAATGAAGGTTATTTGAGATTAGCTAGTAGAGGAAACGATAACTTACAATAAATTATACAGATTCTTAATCAAAATAACATATCATCCTTTAATGAGAAGAGTAATTCTTTGGCTCTGTCTTTTTAGTGTTTTTTAGACTGCATATGTAGGAAGCTATTGCGGCTATTTTCTGGCAATCTGCCATCTATGTTTAATTTTTGTTTCTTTTCATCGGTGTTTTTGCTGAAGTTATATATCCAGTGTATCATAAATTTTCAACAAGATTTTTAACTGACTTGTTTTTAATCAATTGTTTCGATTTCATCACTTCAGTTGGCTATTCTTTATAAAAGGCTATTCTTTATTATTAGTATATTTGGTGGGGACAACACCAAAATCAGAGATTTTTTTTTACTTTTTAAAATAGTGATTTATGATTGTGCAGATGACAAGCATTTGGCTATGAACTGCAGTCGGCCATCGTCATCCTCCAATCACGTGAGGAAATCATCTTCATCTGGTTCTGGTGCTGTAACTGGCGAGAGGTGTCTGCCCACTGCTTGGCCCCTCTTGTCGGCCAATGAGACCACAACTCATAATGGGTCTGAGCTCACACTTGAGTACTGGTGTTACTGTGGACCTCCTGGAACGGAGGCTGAGATGTGGACAGGTTTGCGCTTTTACTACTTGCTGTTCACCTTTTGAATTTTAAACTTTAATTTATATGGCAACTGAGTTTAACACATAACTGCTGCAGAAATTTACTTGCTATAAAATTTGACATATAAAATTATCAACTCGTGGTGAACATTGGTTGACAACTTTCTTGTTGCCGCTAATTTGTACATTACCTTTTATGATTACTGAGATTCCATTTATGATCTTAGTAAGATTGCAACAAATGGTTGATTACTGAGAGTCATATATGACTTTCAATGATAACAATTCTCGTATGATATTAATTCCGCGAAGCATATTTCACCATTTACTCCGTTGAAACAGATTTTTAGAACTCTGGAAATGTAGTTTCTTGAACTGCATTGAAACGACTGCAATTCAAATATAGATCGGCCCTACTTAACTGTTTTTTGCCCATATTGATCAAATGTGGTCTAATTGTTCATTTCTAAACATTAGGTTAATTGAAATAATTAAGAAGCATAAAGTTTTACTTTGAATATTATCTGAATTATTTGAATTATTGTTTTGAATTACTTTTTGAATTATTGTTTATGTTTTGTTAACTCAACGGAAAGATTTTTTGGCTGGAGGCAAATATGGGTCGCTAGGCTTGAAAACACGACTAAGAAGTTTATTTGCTATTTTTAATAGCCGCACAGCAATAGCTGGGGCTAATATTTGCCTTCTCTTGGTTTTTTACAATCCAAGAATTGGATTGTATTGGCGCTTTGTCTTTTTACAATTCAAAGAATTTGAATTGTATTGGGGCGCTGTCTTTAAGATCTGTTCACACATTTTCATGATTTTTGAAGTCAAATTGGAGTTGTGATTTTGGTCTTGCCGAAAAAGGAAATGGAGCGAAAAAGCGAGTGGTTTTGCGGCGTGACATTTTTTGCTCTAGTCTTAAAGTAGAGTGAGAAAACGGTGTTTGAACCAGAAATTCGCTTTTTTGCTAGTGGTTTTTTGTTCACATGCGGCAATTTCACTCTGATTTTTACTGTTTTTTCGATTTTTTGATCAGATTATTTCTAAATGGTTTTCCCAATCCATTCATAGTTCATTCTAGGCCTAGTTTTTTTTCTAAGAATCAGATTGACATTTCTCGCCCGTGGTTTTTTGTTTTCGCTATCGGCATTCTGACATTAATTTTCTGTTTTTTATTGTTTTTTTTGTCTCCTTTTTTTGAAATGGTTTTCCCAATTCACTCATAGTCCGTTTTAAGTCTAGTTTTTGTTTAGTCAATGAAAATTCTTTGAGTTGTGCGTCAGGACTGGTATTGCTGTTTTTTTAATTTTTGTAAGATGTTTTCACTCCGTTTTTTTATGACTTTCAGCTTTCAAAACGGGATAAACCGGTGAAGCTCAGCGGGCATCAAGTTTCATTAGAAACCCTCAGCCGCGTTTCGCGTTTAGTTGTCCTTCAAGTGCTCAAAGTGGCGAAACTACTGGGAAGGCCGTAATTCAAAATTAAAAGGTCGTTTTTAGGAGTTTTTCAGCCCTAAATGTTGCAGTTTTGTTTTTGTATTTTTCAAATTTTTTGTTAGACGAGTATAGAATTGAGGCTTGTAAAAATTTATAAAGGTTTTTACGAGACATAATTACATTTTATTGCATTTGTAAGAGCTATTTGCTTTGGTACTCCAAACATAAACACTCAATTTTATTCTAATTTTTATATTTCAATTTTTTTTGACAGTTTTTATATTTTGAGTTTTTCCAGACAAAGGGGTCAAGGAACCTCCTCTATTGTTTGACAATAGGCTACTGCATAGTTTCTAGTGGTAATGGAATGATTTTCAACAACACGACTTCCAAAATTTTTCTTTATAAAACTTACATTTTGTCATTTTTTTAACCATTTATTTTTATTATTTAGTTTTTTTGAACACCAGGAGCCATGAAACCTCCTCTAGGGTTTGATTATAGGTTATTGTAGATATTTTATTGGCCATGAAATGGTTTTCAACAATTTAGCATCATAAATTATGGCAATTTTTTGATAAAATTTGCAATTTTCAAGTTTTTTGAAAATGTTTGTCTTCTGTGGTTTTGCTTTGGCCTAAGCGACCAGGCAACTTCCTTATGGTTCTAATAGTATGTTACTGCATGGTTGCTGGGGGGTAATGGAATGGTCTTCAACTTTTCAGTATCATGAATCTTTGCACTTTTTTGATAAAAATTGATTCTTTTTAAAGTTTGAAATTTATTGTCATATTGATTTTTATCGATCCTTATGAGCCATTGAAACTATTTATGGCTTGCAATAGGGATACTGGATAGTCTCTGGAGAGAAACAAATGGTTCTGTAGATATTGATATAACAAGATGTTGTTAAAAATTGGAATTGTTTATCAATTTTTTTGAAGCTTTTGTTTTTTTGTGAGTTTTAAGGATCGTTGCTGGCAAGTTTTGTAGATTAGTTACTAGACAGAACTCCAGAAAAGAAATGGTTTTGAGCAATTTCAGCAAAATTTACAAATTTTAAATTTTACACTTTCAGCTTCTTAGAAGCGTTTGCCATTTTTCTTGAATTGATCCACCTTTTGTGGCAAACAGATCGCTTTCAAGTCTTGTGCGTGAGCAAATGAATATAAACTATTATCATATTTTTTCTTCTGCGTGAAAGCTTCAAGAGTTTTAGCAATGTTTATTTTTTATTGTTTGATAATTTTCTCAACATATATCTGTATCTGTTTCTATCTCTTTCGGATCGCAATTTTATTCGTTCACAGCTTTTGCGGCAATCTGCTGGCTATTTTTGAGCTGTTTCTTTTCATATCTTTTTAAAACTGCAGATCTACAAAGCTTTTGTGGATATTTTCCGGCAATCTTCCAGCTATGGATTTGTTAATTGCTCTCAAACCGAGCTTGTAACTATTTTATTATTCATGCCGGTCTTCTTGAATGCTATTTATCGTGTAACCAATATTTCGTTAAATCGTGTTTTTTTTGTCCAACTATTTGAATTTTGGTCTTCAAGAGCGGGGCAAACAGGTAACGACTCTGGGTTTTTTTTGGTTTTTTTGACAATTTTTTTATTTTGAGTTTTTTCAGACAAAGGGGTCAAGGAACCTCCTCTATTGTTTGACAATAGGCTACTGCATAGTTTCTAGTGGTAATGGAATGATTTTCAACAACACGAATTTCAAATTTTTCTTTATAAAACTTACATTTTGTCATTTTTTTAACCATTTATTATTATTATTTAGGTTTTTTGAGCACCAGGAGCCATGAAACCTCCTGTAGGGCTTGATTATAGGTTATTTTTTAATTTTTATTGGCCATGAAATGGTTTTCAACAATTTAGCATCATAAATTATGGCAATTTTATGATAAAATTTGCAATTTTCAAGTTTTTCTAAAATGTTTGTCTTCTGTTGTTTTGCTTTGGCCTAAGCGACCAGGCAACTTCCTTATGGTTCTGATAGTATGTTATTGCATGTTTGCTGGGGGTAATGGAATGGTCTTCAACTTTTCGGTATCATGAATTTTTGCACTTTTTTTTGATAAAAATTGATTCTTTTTAAAGTTTGAAATTTACTGTCATATTGAATATTTATCGATCCTTATGAGCCATTGAAACTATTTATGGCTTGCAATAGGGATACTGGATAGTCTCTGGTGACAAACAAATGGTTCTGTAGATATTGATATAACAAGATGTTGTTAAAAATTGGAATTGTTTATCAATTTTTTTGAAGCTTTTGTTTTTTTGTGAGTTTTAAGGATCGTTGCTGGCAAGTTTTGTAGATTAGTTACTAGACAGAACTCCAGAAAAGAAATGGTTTTGAGCAATTTCAGCAAAATTTAGAAACTTTAAATTTTACACTTTTCAGCTTCTTAGAAGCGTTTGCCATTTTTCTCGAATTTATCTACCTTTTGTGGCAAACAGATCGCTTTCAAGGCTTGTGCGTGAGCAAATGAATATATTCAATTATCATATTTTTTCTTCTGCGTGAAAGCTTCAAGAGTTTTAGCAATATTTATTTTTTATTGTTTGATAATTTTAATTTCTCAATTACTATTTTGTCTTTTTGGCTGGGATCGTTCCTCTCTATTTTTCAGTTCAATTCTTTGGATTGTATTTCAGGATTTGTCCTGCTATTTTTTTTATTTCGTCGCAATTTTTGTTGCGACCATATGACTTCACAACCACTTCAAATTCATTCGTTCATCCAATTTCAACTAGACTGCGTCTGATGTCATTTTTTGCTCTTAGTTGAGCGAGTTTTTTATTCGTGTGATTAAATTTTTGGTTACACTTGACTCACCTCACTCTCAAAAATGAGTTCCCCTCTTTGAAATAGACTTTTTTAAATTTAATTGAAAGAGATAAGGTCAAATTGGTGTGGGTCACTTCAATCGAAGGTTTTTTAAGAGCCGCTAATAAAAACAGCAATAAGTTAAACAGATTCTTAATGAAAATAAAACATCTCAGCATTTTAAGAAAAGAAGTTTCTTTTTTAGCTGAGCTGCTGTGCTGAGCCGAGCTATATTGTGGTGATCTTGGTTTTCTTGTTTCGTCGTTGCACGCTCTTTTTTGTTTTACATTTGTTCACTCGCAAATCTGAAAGTTAACTTTTCTGAATGATTTCTTGCTCTCACTAACGGCCATTTGCGTGCGTGACGTCATCTCTCTCTCTCTCTCTCTGTGTGTGTGTGTGTGTGTGTGTGTGTGTGTGTGTGTGTGTGTGTGTGTGTGTCTGTCTCTAGTAAAAGTGTTCAGATCATTTGCGTGATTTGATTTTGATCATAAGTGACTTACTTAACTTGATAAAATTAGTTTAATTTGATTAAGTTTAAGATAGAAGGAACTCATATGTGTAATAAAGGCTCCAATTGAAAAGAATTTTGCGCAGTTACCTATAATCAGCTTTATCAGTTCATTGCTGAACGTTTTTTACGTAGCTTTTTAAGCGGCGTCAGTAACTTTCTCAACGTATATCTGTATCTGTTTCTATCTCTTTCGTAACGCAATTTCATTCGTTCACAGCTTTTGCGGCAATCTGCTGGCTATTTTTGAGCTGTTTCTTTTCCTATTTTTTTGAAACTGCAGATCTACAAAGCTTTTGTGGATATTTTCCGGCAGTCTTCCAGCTATGGATTTGTTAATGGCTCTCAAACCGATTTTGTAACTATTTTATTATTCATGCCGGTCTTCTTGAATGCTATTTATCGTGTAACCAATATTTCGTTAAATCGTGTTTTTTTGTCTAACTATTTGAATTTTGGTCTTCAAGAGCGGGGCAAACAGGTAACGACTCTGGGTGTTTTTTGGTTCTTAAGTCTTACGCCTTACTAGTCGCTGATTATGCGATTGATGGAAACTGTTGAGCAGATATAAACTCATGAAGTGCGGGTGCGGTTCTGTAGCGTTTGACCCCACCGCAGCCCCACTGACGGCTCCTCCTACCACCGTGCGCTCCACACCACCCCCTCAATTACGCCTCCCTAACCCCAAGCTAGCTACTGAAGATGTCAATCGCTCGAGTCGTTTTAGAGCAATTTGCCTACATTATTCAGGCAAGTTGATTTTAATTGCAAAGCAATTGGATTTTAGTTGAAAAGCACTTGGATGGTCAGAAACTACTTCGCGAAGTACACTTTTTTAATTCCTATTGTTTTGCCAGCTTCGAGGCACAAATTATTGGAGGTTTTTCCCCGGCAAATAAATTTTTTACCAGCTCTTTAAGTAGTGAGAATGTGGTCACAAGGCTACGGTGTTTGAGAGCAATATCTCGTACGGTTCTTCAAGTTCTTCAGCCATTAGTAATTGTATTTTATTAATTGCCTTCGAATGAAAAGAAAATTATTGTAAACGTGTCTTTTTGTGATTTTTTGCTTGACAGTTTTGCGCTTTTAGAATAACCTTTGACTTCTCAAGTGACTTTTTCACATATTTGCTCTCACTCCATTTGCTCCAACTGCTGCGGTTTCAATTGCCCTCACTTCAAATAAAGTCTTTTATTCAAACAGAACCGATTTTTAGAGAGTAGTTTACAAGGACCTGATAGCCGAGTTTTTAATACCTCCGTCGAGGTGACGGAAGCAGACTCTGGAGGTTGGCGATTAATCCTACCTTCGTTTGATGTTTTTGCAACTATAAAGAAAGTTTTATCTAGGCTACAGTCCCTGAATTAAATTGCGGCGCCTGTCATTTGAGAGCAATTTTTCCTACGTTGGTGGGTTTATTTTTGAAATTCTGTGTGTTGGATTTCCCAGGTTGGTAAAAGTCAGGTTAATCATTAATTTTTTTGTCAAAATTGTCTCATCGTGACCTTTCAGAACTTTTTCCAATTATGTCTGCTATGACTTTATCTCGCTATGAGATATTGCCCATGTCAAGCATTTCCCTTTTTTTTTCAAATGTGTCCGTCAATAGTTCAACTAAATTGAGTTTAGAGTGGGTTAGAGTTTGTTCAACAAAGTAACGGAATATAGTGAGTGCAGTTTTATCAAAAGGAAATAAGAATAGTTGAGATAAACCGATAAGGGCATGGCTTTCAAGTCAATGTGCATCAGGTTTTCAGCATTGATCAGAAATTACAATTGTTTTTTTTGGTATTTGTGATCTCGACGAGAAGTTTTATCGCTCAGTCTCTCTCAAAGTTTCATAGCCTAAATAACCTGGTGGAATGCCAAAAAATAAATTTTGGATACTGATTTTAACTCAGGTAAAAGATGGTCTTTTTTGTTAGTTCAGTGCTAGAAGTTGCCGAAGATCATGGGAGTTTTTTTCAAGTGGCCCAGAATGAAGTTTTAGTGTCGGCACAATGTCTGGCGATCAAAGAAGACTCATATGGTGAACTTAAAAAGAAATTGAGAGCTCAAGAATAAAATACTAAGAGGAACTTGGAAGCCAGGTGTGGTCCATGTTGATATCTTATAACTAACACAGATTGAAAGTAGCCGAATGTTCGAAGAGCAGATTTTCGAGTACAGTTTTAAAATAATAAAGAATGAGGTTTGAGCTGGCGGCAAAATTTCGAAGCTGTCGATTGAACATGGCTCAGGAGGACGTCTTAATATGAAAGTGAGAGTTAAAGTATGAGATAGTTAGTAAGAGAACTTTTGAAACTCATATATGTGGTCTCTTGATATCTTATTTAAATAGATTGATAATGGCCGAATGTTTGAAAAACAAATGTTACAATCTAATGAACAAAAGCAATGTGATTTTTGCTTACCCCCAACACTACGATAGCAATGGTTTCACGCTTTTTGAGATATCATATACGGGCGGGTTCGGGTTCCCTAATCTAAATTTAGGTAAGAAACCCCCCAAGGAAAATTACGCCCACGGAAATAAACTCCCACTAGACTTTTAAAGAGCTGAGCATTTAGCGCATCCATCGCGTCCCATGGCCATGCCTTAATGGCCCGTGGTTCTTGATATGAAATTATCACAACCGGAATTCAGTGTTAGTATCGGTGTTTATTTCCCGTGCAGATTTATTTCCGAAAAGCATATAACCTTTCAAGTCTTCAAAATTTTGTGTTTTTATTTTTATGAAAAAGAACGTTGAGCACTTTATTATAATATGGTTTAAGTCATGATACTGTTGTCGATGTAATCACCCCCGTTCTCTTTGTCGGTTCTTTAAAATTTCCTCAAAAATTAACCGTCCGCAGTAACACCTATAAGGAAATTGGAATCAAGAATGAATTGATACTATCAATTTAATAGGTTAATATAGTTTTTTTCTTATCGGTGATAGCCATCTGTGTTAAATGCAGTGCTGGAATTATAAATTACAAAAATTTTTGGGAAAAATTACAAACTGGGAAAAATTACAAAAAAATTTTGACCCAATTTTTCTTTTTTATATATTTTTTCGTCCACTCGCTCATTTTGTGTGGTTTATACCTTTCGGAATGTTTTGTGAATGAGAGTACTCATAGTACTTGTAGTGCAAGCAAAATAGAAAGTTTACTAATTACTTGGTAAGAGTTTTTGATAGGAGGTTTAAGAATTTTCACTACTATCTACAAGAGTTTAAATCTTTGCGGAGAATTTTTGAGATTTTGAATGACATTTCTATAAACAGGAAAGGGGAGTTACTTTTAACCATTGTAAATTTAGTTTTGTTTAGCTGATGTTTTTGAGTTCTAAAACTTGATATTAATAATTTTATTTACAAGTTTGTGATCATACTTCGCAAAAATTGGCTTTACTTAAATGACGCCAGTTCACGCTGTAAACGAAGCACCGCAACAAACTGCAGTGTCACAAAACAATATACCAGAACCAGCACCTGATTTTGACCAAAATGATTATACACCGAAGATTCAACCAGCAACAAAACGATCGCCGCCTGATGAAATTCGAAAGGAAATGCGAAAGCTGACAAAATGCGAGTTGATTTTGCTGACAACGCAGAGTTTCTCCCAGGCCGTGATGCCACAATTGACCTTCAATTGGGGCTTTCTACCAATCATGTGGGGCATTGCTTACATATCATTTCTCACCTTGCTCAGGGAACTGTTTCAGATTAAGATTTCTTATTACTCAACATATTAATACGAAGATCAATTTGTGTAAACGTACAAAAATTTTTAGCTGAATTTTGATAGATTTAAGCGCATAGTGCATTCTTCAATTTCTGGACAGTTTTACAGTAGTAAAACATCGTGCTTTCATAGTTTATTTGATGCCGGGCCATTTTTTGAGAGTGAGAACTTAGTTTAGTAATTACTATAAACCTTAATGAAATGGGGTCAGCATTTGGAATTTGACCCATTTCAACTATTTCAATTTTTCTCAAGGTAACTATATCGAAGTCACCAACATCTCGTATTTTAAAGTAAATCGGCCGGCAATTATTGCACTCCTTTTTTGTTTTCATCACGCCAAAATACTTTTTCTTTGCTTTATCTTTGCCGCTTTTTCTATTTTGTGTTTGAGTGTCTTCGAGCGAAATTTGAAGCAATTATTGTAAACCTGTGTGCGTTTTTGTGTCAATTTTTTGTGCTCTGACCGTTTTTGCGGTTTTGTTCCAGAACATTCTATGGCTCTATAGTCAATTTTTAACGCTTGACTAGAATTTTGCGTGATCTGAATTGCTGTCATTCAAATTTTAGGTCCGTTTCTAGTAATGAGGCGATAGTGGCTGAATGATTAAGGTGTCAGAGTACCATTCGGGTGGTCGCTGATGTGAAATCCTCCCCTGTCGGTTGTCTTTGCTCCCATAAAAGTTTATTTAGGCTTCAAAACCCGAAATGACGGCGTTTCTGAAGCGAGCCAGTTTCTTATTGTTAAGATATAGAATAGTGGTTAAGAGGAAAAGATGATTGTTCAAGTTCCAGAACGCTTCCAATTTTGATTTTTTGTTTTTGCTGCTAGAGTTTGGTTTGACAGTATATTGAAAAATAATTTTCTGAAAATCATATTGTCAGTGGCGGGCAATTCGTCGATCAATGTGATGTTGTGTGCTCAAAAAACTTAGAAGAATTAATTTCTCTCGATTCATGTATTTACAGTGCTACATATTTCAGCCAGAACACAGAGAGAGGACAGATAATGGAGCATTGATGCTCACTAGATTCTGCCCCTGGATACATCAAGTAACAAAAATAGGTACTTCGCAAGTAGAACAACATCTAAGAACACAGACATTTAGCGAATATTTTTATTGAATGGGATCATATTTTGGAAAATAGAGAAAGTAACAACATGTAAAGCTACCAACAGTTGGATCCATAAGAAGACAAAGGCTGCCGCTTTGATGCAAACTTACACAAAACTATTTTTCACTAGTAAAAAAACTACTAGTTACCATTTTTCAAAATTTGCAAGTCCGAAAATACACCTTTCCATTCATAATTTTGGCCTTCTGACCTCAGAAATGAACCCTCGGCACTAGCAAAGCTAGTGCCGCGACACTTTTTTTGTTGAGTTATGTTTTTTTTACTATTAAAAAGTTCCCTATTTCCTGATATATAGTTGTCCCGTAATATATGGGCAAAACTTTGGAAGTTTTGATAATTTAAAACTATTTGTTGACTAATAATCTCATTATCAACTAATAAATTGAACTTTGGCACCTCTATACGAAAGAGACTGTCTTTGCAATAAAGAGTTTTTTGATGGGATAATTAGTAGACACTTGTCTGTATCTCTTGTTGTACGTGTTCTAGAACTAAACTGATAAAGATTATTCAAATAATCTTCAGAGTGCAACCCGGAGGTTGATCTTAGCTCAAACTTAAGCAGCTCATAAGCATAAAGCTCATACACTAAGAATACCATTTGGTTCCAGCTGTTGGACACTTTCTTCATTTTTTCATGAAGTAAATCAGCCAAATAATTTTCTGCAAAATCAGAATAGGTCTCAAAAAACTTATTGATGTAGAGCCGTAGATTAACAATCCACATTGAATTACTGCTTAATGGTTGTCTGATGATGCCGGAGCAAAAGTTTCCTAGGAACAAAATGTCTCAACTTATTTATTCCACATTGTACTTGCAATAAAGAGTTTTTTGATGGGATAATTAGTAGACACTTGTCTGTATTTCTTGTTGTACGTGTTCTAGACCTAAACTGATAAAGATTATTCAAATAATCTTCAGAGTGCAACCCGGAGGTTGATTCTAGCTCAAACTTAAGCAGCTCATAAGCATAAAGCTCATACACTAAGAATACCATTTGATTCCAGCTGTTGGACACTTTCTTCATTTTTTCATGAAGTAAATCAGCCGAATAATTTTCTGCAAAATCAGAATAGGTCTCAAAAAACTTATTAATGTAGAGCCGTAGATTCCCAATCCATATTGAATTACTGCTTAATGATTGTCTGATGATGCCGGAGCAAAAGTTTCCTAGGAACAAAATGTCTCAACTTATTTATTCCACATTGTACTTGCAATAAAGAGTTTTTTGATGGGATAATTAGTAGACACTTGTCTGTATTTCTTGTTGTACGTGTTCTAGACCTAAACTGATAAAGATTATTCAAATAATCTTCAGAGTGCAACCCGGAGGTTGATTCTAGCTCAAACTTAAGCAGCTCATAAGCATAAAGCTCATACACTAAGAATACCATTTGATTCCAGCTGTTGGACACTTTCTTCTTTTTTTCATGAAGTAAATCAGCCGAATAATTTTCTTCTGCAAAATCAGAATAGGTCTCAAAAAACTTATTGATGTAGAGCCGTAGATTAACAATCCATATTGAATTACTGGCTTAATGATTGTCTGATGATACCGGAGCAAAAGTTTCCTAGGAACAAAATGTCTCAACTTACTTATTCCACATTGTACTCGTAACTTTTTACGTACCGTAACAATATGATCCATAAACCTTAACCTTTTATCCAAAAACACACCTAAATGATTAGCAGTAGAAGAAGTGTAAAGATTTAAAGCACCCAGTTTGAGCACTTTAGTGGAACTGGAAGTTCTAGTAAAATTTACAAAGACCGTTTTCTTGTCATTAAGTGTTAGTTTGTTGTTTACTAGCGATTCGCTTGCGCTCTTTAGATTACTTTCGAGGGAAGGTAAATCCCAGGCCACCCCACTTATATTTTTGTCATAAGCGAAAAGGAATACCTCACTGGCTTAACAACATTGGGCTAAATCGTTGATGTAAATGAGAAATAGAAGAGGCCCAAGAATTGAACCGTGAGGTACACCACAAGAAACCATTCTGAATGGACCCCATTTAATTTGACACACTGTTTTATGTGCGACAGATAGCTTGTCTTCCATTTCAAACAGATACCCCCTAAACCGTATTTAGCAAACTTACTCTACAGAATTTTATGATCGATGGTATTGAATGCCTTTTGAAGATCAAAGAAAAATGAAAAGACTTTTCTATAATTGCAAACCTGATTTTTTCGTCAAAAGAAGCAATAGCAACAATGGTATTATGCTTCTTCCGAAAACCGAATTGGTTGATGTGTATAAAGCCAGAATCTTCCAAATAACTGTAAACCCTTTTGTGAATAATATTTTCGAAGACTTTACTCCATATGATGAGCAACGATATTGGACGGTAGTTCGAGCAATCAGACCTATCGCCAGATTTGAAAAGAGGAATTACTTTTGATTTTGATAAAGCATCAGAAAAATTCCATTTAGAATCGATGCATTTATCACTTCTGTTAATTTAGGCACTATCGCACTTCCGCATGCCTGAATCACTTGGCTGCTGACTTCATCAAGACCACAGGAACACTTGCTTTTCATTGAATCAATAGCCTGGAGAACTTCGAGTTCATTTGCGGGATAGAACCACACACAGCGGTCAAATGAATTGTGGTAAATGAGAGGGTTTCGGGAGTTTTGCTTGAGTCTTTTCACCGATTGTGGCGAAGAACTCATTAATTGCATCCGCCACAACGTGCGGATCAGATCTTTCGACTTCGTCTACCTTAACCGTTCCAGCTGGTTCCTTAGTCCTTCCCTTGCCTTTCAGCTCATTTAAAAGTTTAAATATCTGTCTCGAGTCACCAATACATCTTTCGAACTTTTTAAAATAGAAACTTTTCTTAGCTAATTTAATCTGTTTTTCGCGTTTTTGCCACTTTCCAGGTTTTGTGAGCTTGATTGCGCTTAGCTAACAAAATAATTATTTGATTTGATAACCATGGAGGATTTTGCAATTTGTTTCCACCTGTCTAATGAGGTATCAGTGGTGCGTATTGAGTTAACACTTCACGGAACGAATTTTGAAACTCATCGAACATGCTGTTCACTTCATTGTCAAATTCTAGTTTATCTAATTTTATTTCCAAATCAGCAGCAAAACTTAGTACTTGCAACTCGTCTCGGAGAAACGCTGTATCTCTAGTGAACCGTTTAAATCATGAGACCTGTCAGACTCAACGTGCACGGTGAGAACAATTGGGTAGTGATCAGAAAAACATTGACTTGAAAAAGTTTGGCAGCTATGATGAAAGTCGCATTTAACCAGATAATGGTCCAGCAATGATTCATTTCATTTGAAAAATGCGTTGCATCAGAATTACCTAGTTCAAATCCATTTGAATTCACGACATCCATGTATCTTTCCGTAAGATTGTTGCTTTTAAAAATGTCAATGTTCATGTCTCCACAAACTATCACTAGGTGATTTTTGGTCGAATAATCCATAAAAATTTATCCAAATTAACCACGAATTGAATTTTGTTATTTCTAGTGGGGTTGTGTACTATTAACACCACAAAGACATTTCCATGAGTTTCCAATTTAACTAATAAACTTTCGCTTATATCGCCTTCCAACATGTCGACAATTTTCCCTACACTGAAACATCACACCTCCTCCTCTAGAGCTCCGCGTTTTAGATACAACGGAGCGGAAACCCGACATTCTAAACGACGCACTATCATCATCATTTAACCAAGTTTCCGTTAAACATAAAACCGAAGGTAGTGACTCGAGACTGCCTACTAGAACTTCCAGTTCCTCTAAATGTTTACGCAGACATCTGACATTTGAATTTGGAAAGTTAATGCTACTAGGAAAATGAAACTTATTTAAAGGTGCACGAGCTACTTGCTATTATTGTGGTTGTAGGAAACAGCTCTCCCCATCTTCCGGACTGTAGCCCAAAACCATGCTTCCTTCGAACAACCCACGCACCGATTGAATCGCCACATTGTTCTTCCACTTATAAAATATATTGCCTTCTCTAGTCAATGCAGATTCAATCCGAAAGTCACTTTTCAACAGACTTAAGAACTTCGAACGGGGTTGCGTCGAAAACTCTGATGTTCTTCAAAATTTCAATCTCCATGAGATTTTTCTTCTTTTTCATTCTTGGTCCTTCTTGAAACTCTCGGAATAATTGGTCTGTCTCCTCGCCTGCTGGGCAGTCGATGGGCGATTGAGATATCTCGTTCACCAATACTGGCTCCAATCATCTTTCCGAAGTCCACAACTTTTTTGATAGATGTCTCTGCATCCTCGGCCATGACCTGTCCATTGTCGCTTTCCTTTTCTCTTCTTTTTTTCCAAAAATGTTGATATTCTCTCGTCTGCTGTAGCTTTCTGCCTCCGAAAGGGTTTTGAGATTCGTCATAATTTCCGAATTTTGTACTTCGAGCATTATCTCACATCTCAGTTCCTCCTTGAGTTCCTTTTTTTTAAATATCCGCCAAAGCATCTGACACCATTCCTTTTTTTGAGGGTCGAATGATTCCTCAGTTCGGAAGTTTTTTGAGGAATTGCTTTCTTCACCGCATCTGATAGAAGTTTTTCGCGTTTCTCTGACACATCATTCTGCAGGTTCTCTTCTAATGGACTCAATACTGAACATCCTCGCCTGTTGTCTTGCTTTGTGACTGGGGTCATTGTCTCTGATGGTGTCATGTCCAGATAGCGTAAATTAGGAAATTGTTTTTGATTTTCCTCTGCGTCAGCCCATTCACTATTTTCCATGCTTCGCAGGCTCATCCCTGAAACTATTTATTAAGTATATCACAACAATTAGGCTAACTATTTCTAGAAGTTAGCCACAACAATTAGGCTAACTGTTTCTAGAAGGCTCAACGTACTTCGTACGTTGAGCCTTCTAGAAATAGTTAGCTTGCTTTTTTGAAAGCCAGAACCACTTCATCATTTCAGCACATAATCCAATTTTTTAAATTTTTAGAAACTGCAATCTGACCGAATTTCCATTTCTTTTTTTGCAGTTAACATATAAGCTGTTTTCAATTGTCTTCAAAGAACTCAAAGCCCGACGGTCGATGACCGATTTCTCAACTCAAGTTTGTTTTAGCAATATTTTGGGGGTCACAGATTTTTATTTTACAACAATAAAGGGTACGTATCTCTATTTCTGATTGTCTTTGTATTTTATTTTTGGGAACTGATATGCTCAAAAAATAATGGCTTCTATTTTGTTAATATGGCTTCCTTGAGCTAAGAGAAAAGGAAAAATACACGTTAAGCATTTTTTGTGCTGAAAACCGTCGAAAAAAACCGTCCTTGTGGTGTCGAAAAAGGTTTTGGTGTTTCGCTCGAGTGAGTAGCAGAAATACGGATTGACAAAATTGTAATCATTTGCTTTTGATTGTCCGCATTTAAAAAACAAGTTAGGTCAAATTTGTGCGTGGAAACAATTTCAGCGACTAGTTCTGGAGTAATCCATTGTTTCATATAGTCGATTTGGTTTCCATTAGGTTCATACAATGATAATAATAAATTGTTTGTAGTGTCGTTATCATAAAGTAGTAGCAAGAAAATACAATCATGTACAAATACAATCGATTACAATTTGCGACACTACAAGGTCGCCATTAAAGCGTCTAAGCCGCGACTTTGATTTTACATTCTTATAAATAAGTTAGCGAGGCGGAAAACAGTTTCCTATGACATATCAGCTTCCAAACGTACTTAACTTTTGCCGACTACTTCAGTCGCCCTGTTATCGTATCGATCAGTTTGGAAAAAGTTGACGACCCAGTCGAATTCCCTGCAATTACACTTTGCAATAACAATATGGTTAGAAAATCGGCAGTGTCAAGGATTTCCTACTTGAGGGACTTGGCCTTATTGGATGACTACATCAATCAATTGTTGAGGTCTGAATTCCCAGATGATTCTGACCCTAGTCTTCCAGGCGCTGAAGAGGGTTATGATTTCGAAGCGTATTGTGAGTCTCTGAATGGAAGCTTCGAATGCAAAGATGCTGGATTTTGTATTACTGATGGTATTAGAATTCATCAATTGTCGTCATGGCTGAATCTTATTTTTGAGCATTTTTAAAGAATTGGAAAATTAAAGAATTGGAATTGGTAGAACGGGAGCATTTTTTAAAGAGTTAGAAAAAACTCACCCTCCCCTCCCCCATACACACCCTATAGCTTAAGTCTGAGAATGGAGATTTTTATGGAAATGACCAGCTACTTAAATTCGAAAATGGAAAATTAGTCGTTCGGGACTGATAATGATCATTGTCCAATAAATATATACTAATGCAAATAATTTGAATTTGGGCTGAGTAGGGGAGGTGAAGGGGTTTATTTTCTTGGAACTTTTTTCTAGAGATGTTTGCACAATTCTCTTTATGGCTTGAAATAAAGTGAGTGCATTAGTTAGAAATTTAGAAAGCCCGCATTTTTTGCATGGCTGAAAATGCAACCATGAGAAATAAAACTGCAATCACGTGTATTGTATGGCATAGTTTTTCCCTAATATTTTTTTTGCAACAAGTAAATTAAAATTATAACCATATGGTTAAATATACTTGAAACAAAAAATACTTCAAATCCTTCAAACAAAATAAAATAATAAACATCAACCAATTTCTTGAAGAATCACATTATAAAATTCTCTTTCGGTTGTTTTCTTCCTAAAACTAAAAATAATTTTTAAAAGCTGCTAGGTTACTATTCAAAGGAATTTTTCATGTTGTGAGAGCAAGAAATCATTCAACGTTTTCTTTAAAACGTTATCATTTTGTAATATCATTGCTTTCTGTCACTTTTCCATCGAATAATGATGTAATGCCATGGTGATGTAAAGAGTGGGTGTGTAATGGCTTTTCGGAATGCCGAGACAACTCTGACGAAACTGACGAAGTCTGTAAGGAGTACAACAGGACAGCTGAAGAGAATAACGACAAAGAAGACGACGATGACATTTGCGTTGATGGGTTTTTGAAGTGTCCGGGAGAACTGACTTGTGCGTTGGCTTGTGACACCCTCATTGATTGTAGAGTCGTCGAAGGATATGATGAGACAGTCGAGATTGGATGTGTTCACGCTTGCACAAGGTGGGGTTTTGACCACGCTTTTTGCTGTGTTCTCCTGAGAAACGCTCAAAATACCTTTTTTATAGCTGCGAAGCTGTAAGCTGAGCGAAGCTATATTGCGGTGCTCTTGGTTTTTTCTTGTTGCGCCGTCTGACAATGTTTTTTCGTTTTACATTTGTTCACACAGCAAAGCTGAAAAAGTCAAATTTTCTGAATTACTTTTTCTCTCACAAACGGCCTTTGCGCGCGTGACGTCTTTTAAGGTCAAAGGAACTCATATGTGCAGTAAAGGTCCCTAATAAAGAGGCTTCTGCTGAATGAAATTTAACAAGCTTTATTAATTTATCGCTGAATGTTTTTTGCCTAGATTTTGAGCGGCGTCAATTTTTTCAATTTAGATCTGTATCTGTTTCTATCTCTATTATATGGCACGCAGGTCTATTTTTTCGCAGCTATTCCGGCAATCTGCCGGCTATGTTCATTAATTTGTTTTTGTACTGTATTATAGTTTCTATAATATTATAGCAATTATAAGGGGCTGGCATGTAAATCGTCGCATTGGGGGGGCAGTTCCCATTGATCTGATGATTGACTCTTTGGTCAGTCATGTAACTAACATGTGTCTAGTGATTTATCAGACAAGTTTAGTTAATTCAAACTTAATTATGGGGCTAATTTGACCAAATTTGGTATCACGTGTCAAAAACCTGCTGCGTGAAGGGACGTCTATATAAATGGAACGACAATTCTGACATCCCCTTATTTTCCGGAGAACTATAAAAACGAACTGGACTGCGACTATACTATAAAAGCGCCTAAAGGTCACTTCATACAGATTACGTTTAACTCCTTTGACGTCGAAGATGATATCACCTGTTCATATGATTACCTCATGGTTGCCGATAAGGGTTCGAACAGTGCTCTGAAAATAAATGGAAAGAGAAAAGCTTGCGGGATAATTGAGCCGAACGACCTTCCTGTTTTGAACTCTACGAATGAAGAGATCAATATTTTATTTGTAACCGACGGTGGCGTGGTAGCAAAATGGTGGAATTTCACTCTAGAAGCGATCTCGATTTCAAAGGAAATTTCTGAGGAAGCAAATCGAAAAAAGAGGTCATTTTTAATAGCCGCCCTCATCTTCTCAGCCGGCTATTATAGCGCTCCTATTTTTTTTTTTACTTCGTCGAATAAAAAAATGTTTCGCTTTACCTCATTTTGCCGCCTTTTCAACATTTTGCGTGAAATCTTTTTGACTTCTCTAGACTAGTTTCTCTCTTCTCTCATTCTGCTAAAAGTGATTTTGAACATCAGTTGCTCAGCAAAGCAATTCAAAATGAACAGAGTCAGTATAAAAATTGAAGTCAGAAATAGAAACGGGATAAACCCATAAAGCCCAATTTTAGATGCCCGCTATTTGAACGTCGGTCCTATAAGTATTATTTACCTCTCTCTAATGATTATTGTTATTGATAGTAGCCCCTGTAGCCTCTCTCTAAAAAACAGAAGTATGTTCAACTACGAAATGCCATCAAAATAAATCGGACTTAAAAAAATGTTTTTGTACAAAAATCTTTTTTTTTCAATATCTTCTGTTATTTCAATCCCAATCATGCTTATTGGAATCAACGGCGGCTATTTTCCGGCAATCTGCCGGGTATGTTTTGACTGGGATTTTGGCTTTACAACTACGCCAGATAGTGGAGGGGGGTTTTGGGTGACAACTACCACACCACATTGGTGGCGGAATACTCAGGGTTGGCTTGAATTGAGGCAAAAATAGGGATCTTTTCCGTTTGTGCCCCCCCAGCTTAATGGGCACATGTTGGGCTATTTGCACCCCCCAGACGCACGTGACAATTTTTTTACATAATGATTTACTATGTAATGGCACGTACTATGTAATGGCACGTGCTCTATGTAATGGCATAATGATTTACTATGTAATGGCGCGTAAAAGATCCAAAATTAGTTACAAAAGTTTAGCCATTGAAGGAATTATGGGAGACTCACTGGAACACATTTAGTGGGTCTACAGTAATAGAATAGATTTTTGGTCGATGGATTCTGGATTTAAAGCAGAGATTTTGAAATTACTCCTTCGGTTTGTTCTGTTTTACCCTATTTTTAGTTTTATAGTCATGCGGCTTAGCTTCTAGAACGAGATGTTTTCGTGCTTTTTTAGGTTAACGAGGTGAGGTTTGTGATTAGGATTTATCCTTTACTATGTTGGGTCTCAGTAGCATGTACACTGTTAAGAAACGGATCTCAACTTAAACATATCTGAAATATAGGTTTGCATGGTTTGTCTTTAACAGGCCATTGGCTCAAAAATATTATTTGAACGCCCGCGGTTACGCTCGATGGTAACTCAGCGTAGCAACGTGCTATAGAAGAAAAAATTTTGTGAAGTCGGGTTTTAAAATGGTGGTGTGGGAGGGGGGATGAGAAAAAATAAAGTTAGATCAGATAAATTTGCGATGTTTGTTTTGTAATCAATGCCAATCCTATTGTCAATATCGAAACAGACTATCACACTTTTCCTACAACGACGGCATATGATATGTACGGTTACTATGACCAAGACACCTATGACAGTTTTAGTGACGATGAAAATTATGACAATCTCTTCGTACCTGCTGCGTCATTTGACAAAAATCACCAAAAATGACTGGATCGAGGCCAGTGAATTGCTGCTTAATTTAAGACAAAAATTAGTATTGGGAACAAATATGATGATAATGTTGATCTTTCCATTAATTTTGGCCATTTCGATATCAGTGACGACTGCGGTACACCATGTCCTCTGTATGGTTGTGGACCCCTATTTGTTTGTGTAAGACCAGTTCTGTATGCTGCAGCGGTTTCAGTTAGGCTTTTATTTGACTGTCATCTAGTTTTTATTGCTGAAACTGTGTGTAAAAATAATGTGAATTTATCACTAGAGTAAACATTTGGATATTTTTCTCGATGATAGGAGTTCAATAAACCTCCTTTCTTAAAGGGTACAAAATGAAGCAGAGTGGAGCCCTAATTGGCGACGTGATTGAGTTCTTGTTCTCAAATTTTTTTTTCCAATTTAATTCAATTACTAATCAAGGACCAATTTTTGTGGCCAAGGCAGAGCAGTAGATAAGAACTGAATTAACTTTTATGTTCATTACCCAACTTTTCCTGTCTTTTTTAAAACAATTTTCTCGATTAATTGTCCTCCAGTCTGTTTTTCTCAAAGTTTTTTTCTCAAATGGAAAATATACTGAAAAAAAATGGAAAAAAAATTAGGAGGTAACAGAACCCATTTCGGAAGAAACGGGCAATTGTAGTGAGTTTAGGGCGGTTGAGAATGAAAACGAAACGGCGGTAGAAAAAGTCACCCAACTTTTCCCGTATTTTCAATTTCTTGTCGAGGCATTTTTAAACACCTCTAATCCCAACGACGGGTGAACATTTTTGAAAATTTAAAATTCATTTTAAATGTACTCTATTTGAAAAATTAGGTTTTGGGTGCAGCAGAAAACTGAATATTTTAAATTTAACCACCATACTTTTTGATAAAATGCATAGATTGATTACTCTTAAACGAAGTTGGTAGCAACTATATGAGTCCTGTTGGTCTTTTTTGTGCTACTGACTTTTCCTCTGATATTTTTTTCGTCTTCAAAAACGGGATAAACAGGTAGAGCCAGTTTTCAGGTAAAGCCAGACATTCAGATGCTGAGCAGTCCTAGAGCCTCAAGCCTTAACTAGACTCAAAATGTATTCCCAGACAAAATAGTCCCAAGAAAACAGATAAAACAGTCCCAGACAAAATAATCCCAAGAAAACAGATAAAACAGTCCCAGACAAAATAATCCCAAGAAAACAGATAAAACAGTCCCAGACAAAATAGTCCCAAGAAAACAGATAAAACAGTCCCAGGCAAAATAGTCCCAAGAAAACAGATAAAACAGTCCCAGACAAAATATTCCCAAGAAAACAGATAA
This sequence comes from Convolutriloba macropyga, assembly GCF_964194025.1. Lineage (NCBI taxonomy): Eukaryota > Metazoa > Xenacoelomorpha > Acoela > Convolutidae > Convolutriloba > Convolutriloba macropyga. Next base: position 79,715,350 of record NC_134471.1, on the reverse strand, counting down.
AAACAGTCCCAGGCAAAATAGTCCCAAGAAAACAGATAAAACAGTCCCAGGCAAAATAGTCCCAAGAAAACAGATGAAACAGTCCCAGGCAAATTAGTCCCAAGAAAACAGATAAAACAGTCCCAGACAAAATAGTCCCAAGAAAACAGATAAAACAGTCCCAGGCAAAATATTCCGAACTAAATATAGAGTCAAACATATACACATCAAGTAACAAAGAAACCCCTTAAGATATTCATATGATTGTATTACTTTGAACAAATATTAAGATGATTACGACATAGTTGTTTCCAAATAATGCGTTTTGTCACAAGTTTTTGGTTTAATCCTAATTCATATCAATTAAAAACAATGCATTCAGAAGCTTAACTCATAGATTATGTTTGTAAATTGTTTGTAGATAAACCAATTGTTTCAATATTTTATATGGGACTATTTTGTCTGGGACTGTTTTGTCTATTTTCTTGGGACTATTTTGTCTGGGATTATTTTGCAATTTGGGACTGTTTTGTCTGGGACTGTTTTGTCCGGACACGGTTAGGGGCAGTTCACTTAGAGTACCCCCCCCCCCCCCCCACGTTACCCGCCATTCACCTTATTTCACTTTCTGGGTCCATATGACTTTACTGCTGTCTAATTTTTTTTGTGTCATTATCTAGTGGAAGGAATGAATATTAGCAGTGTGTTAACAACTAGCTGTAGTAATTTTTTAAAATCAACTATTGTTGCGATTATAATAGTCGCAAGCGTTGGCACTCGTTAGCTGATCAGGGTACTTTTATCCGCATATATCAACAATGGGGACAACATAGTCGCCTTACTTTGTTCTTCTGATATTTGTTCACATCGATACGTTGTTTTGGCGACAGGGATTGATTAAATAACTTCAAAGTGGCAATTCACTGATTTGAGGCGGTTCATCTTTCAAATATGCCTGATTTCTCTGACTTCAAAGATTTTGTAAAACTCTCCGACGCGGAAATTATTGGCAACGGACATCAAAAAGGAGCTTTCATTGTTCAGTGCGTTTTGGATGGAAAGTCATGTTGACATGAAATATTCACAACTATTCAAAACAAAGATTTCGGAAATTGTTTTGCATTCAACGCATTTCAGCAATTATATAACAACACAAAGCCGTACTCTAGCACGAAGACGGGTTTTGTTAGTGGACTGAAACTGACCCTGTTTGTGGATAAGGATGAATACATCGGAATTTTTGGGCAAAATTCTGGAGCCAGGTAGACCATCTCGAACCCCCGTGATTTCCCCCCGATTAGCACTAAGGATGGGAGCTGTTTTCCACCCTCAACGCCTCAATGACAATTTTCTGAACTAATCCAGATAAAAGCCAAAAGGTTGATAAATACATTCTGTTTAAACCTCATGTTTACAAGGGATGGTAAAAGGTTAAGTAATTATTAAATAATGTTGGAAATCAGGGATTAAAGGGCTGATTAAATGGGCAGCATTTTACAACAATATTGCCATTTTTGAGCTCCTGGAAACCACGAATTTGAATTCAGGTAATTTCGAAATAGATCTTATAACCCTAGCACTGACAGCATAGGGGGGCTCTAACCTGCACTCCCTCCTTCCTTTCCTCCCTTCCTGATTATTACATACACTATAATGGTGGCTATTTTTAGGGAGGCTATTTAATGGGAGAGAACCTAAAAAGTGCCTTGACATTTATTATAAAACAGCTCCCTGTATCGGAATCAGGCCCTGTATCTGAGTGCTGGTTTTGCAACTACCCTCACTCTCTCGCAAGAGTGGATCGTGCGAGCGGAGCAGCCCTTCTCCGATTGTTCCCCCTCTTGGCCTCGAAACGTAGAAGCATCTAAAGAGGCAATGATGTTCACCTACACCCAAGGGGGGTTTATGTTTGAGGCGCTTTTTGAATATCTGGAAAAGGGAAATGATGTAATTTATGAAAGAATCGAAATTTGGCATATTCACGGGTAGAAGCAAAATGCAACGATAATTGTAAATCTTGTAAACTGAAAATAATTTTAAACAAATCTTGAATTTGTTTAATTGTTGTAAGTTTTAAAGTACTCAATTTGAAGATAGCGAAAGAGCTTATCAACTGTAGTTGTTTTTGAAAAAATAGGAATACGAACGGTTTAAGTGAAATTATTTAGTAAGTTTTTGTTCTAAAGAAGTGATTTTACATTTCTTAAGCCCACGCTTTAAATCGTCTTGCTGCTCTTGGAGAGCGCTTGTTAAGAACAATCATGTTCTTTAAGTATCTACTAGCTCATTCATAAACCCCGTGTACCCATTCAAGCTTTCTGCACCCACCTCTGTCATGAGACAGCTTTGAGTCTGGTTTGTAACTGCAGCCAATTGTCCAATTTCCCATTCAGTTCAAATCCGGAAGTATCCCGCAATTCAAGGAATTATTGCGACCCTTGGAACAAAGGACAGTTCAAGTGCGTTGATCAAGTTCTCAATGATTTCAGCTTGAACAAACGGACGTGTGAATGCCCGCAACCGTGTCAGGAACGAGACCTTAAAGTGTCCAGTTCATCTTCAGGCGCGAATCTGATCTGTTTCTTATCTAGGCGCGTTGCTTTAAAAAGCATGAAGACAAAAGAAATTCTGAAATTGTATCGTTTGGGAGGAATTATTGGGAAAAGTAACTTCACCTCAAAGTTGATTGGAAATTAAGAATTCATACGAACCCCCCTCCCCCTCGCCCTTGCTTGAAAATAACAAAATGAATTTTGGTATGTACAAAGACATGCACAGTAGGAGAATTGACGGATCTGTTAAGTTTTGCCCCCCCCCCCCCCCAGCTTAGTGGGCGTATATCTTTTATGACCCCCAGGTGCACGTTCTATTTTTTACATAGTAACGTGCTATATACACATATATTTTGTAACTGGGGGCGTAAAAAAACTCTTGGGGGGACAGAATAGATCCGAATTGGCAAATTGTGGACGGAAGATATTCACTCAGAATTTGTTCACTTTTTTAATAAATAAGGAACAGATTTGTGAGCGTAGAATGGCCAACCGAAGCATATGCGCCTTATTTCGCCTACCTTCTTCGACGATCACCCTCTGACAGAGTTAGAAAGTTCATCGAATATGCAGTAAAAGCCACCGGACACGCTGATGCAACGACAACGCTCAGTGAAATACTGCGAAAGAACTTCGTACGTGTTGAGATATACTTCGAAAATTTGAATTACTTCAGAATCGAAGAAATGCCCAAATATAATATTCCTGTATTGTTCGGGACGCTCGGAGGAAATCTGGGTCTGTGGCTCGGATGGAGTATTCTGGCCTTGTTTGAACTGGTCCAGTGGATTATAACCTGCTGTTCGATTTTGCTGTCGAAGCCATAGAAATTAAATCGACCTTCGTTTCCAATTTTATCTGAAGATATCTGAATGTTTATTGAGGCGTGAGTTTGCGTGAAATTGCACTTACTCGTGTGGAAAGAAACTTATGCCAAAATATTTTTAATCTGGTTCTAAAGGATCCGCATTTATGAAATGTAAACTTGCCTGAGAGCATAATGTTTGTTTTGTAAAACTTGCAACATTTGATATAAAACTCATTTAGATATAGCGCCATAATTTTGCAATCATTTTGCATCTGGTGTGCTTTATGATGCCTCAAATTGATTAAATTTAACGTCATTCTGTTTAATTATTCGCAAATGAAGTTTGTAGCAATTATATCAGTCCTGTGGTTTTTATGCGATTTTTTGTCTGACTCATTTGACTTTTCGGCCTCAAAAATGGGATAAACAGGTAGCACTCGGAGGGCATTAACTGGCCGAGCAGCTCTCTTAGAACCTTACACCTTACTAGTCTTTAAGTATCCGATTCAATGAAATTGTTTTGAGGAGACAATTTCAGAGCCTGAGGGGGCGTTTGACCCCACCCCCCTGAGTAGCCCGAGCCGCTCATTAAGCCCGAGCATTATTATGACTTACTGCATTAAGTTATCAAATTGTGTCAGAGTAGTCTTATGCTTCTTTATTAATGCAATATTTTTGCTGGAATTTTCTGAAATACTCTTCAGCTTGCTTGGCCTCTCGTTCAGAATTTTAATCAACTAAACTACTTTGCCACAGTTTACTACTTAATTATGTTCACAGAAAGTGGTTTTATTTTCTATGGTATCGGTAGTTGTATTCAATGAATTCTAGTAAAATTTTTGAAGCCCAGCATCTAAATATATCTAAGGCACTACTTCCCGGATCAAAAAATTAATTGACTGTTCGTCTAAAACTTCGTCTTAAATTGAATTAAAATCAAGTGGTTTGACGATAGTAGCTTGGTGTTTATAGCTGCGAGGCTGAAATCTGAGCGTAGCTATATTGCGGTGTTCCGGGTTTTTGGTTTCGTCTTGTGACGCTCTTTTTAGTTCACACAGCAAAGCCGAAACTCAAATTTTCTGGGTGACTTCTTCCTTCCACTAACGGCATTTGTGTGCGTGACTTTTTATCTCACTTTCTCCAGTAAAAATGTGAAAGGTCATTTGCACGATTTTTGATTGTGCGGTACGAAAATTTCGCAGCTACTCAGGCAATCTGCCGGCTATATTCTTTTAAATCAACATGCCATGATCGATTTGTTTTCTGTCTAATGTGTCCACAGAATGACGGGATGTGTCTAACTCTTAGTCAGGTCATTTGAATTTTTGTTGTCTAATTGCTCTCAAACAAATTTGTAACAATTATATTAGTCCGGTGGTCTTTTTATGCGATTTTTCGCTTGTCAATTTTGGACTCTTCTGACGCATTTGACTCTTCGTCCTCACAGATAGGATAAACAGGTAGCACCCAGAGGTCATTAAGTTCTCTTAGAGCCTTTCAGCTCACTAGTCTCCAAGTATGCGGTTCACCGAAACTGTTTTGGAGGCGTATACTCATGGTGTGAAAGGCGGTTCTTAAAGTTTGACCGACTTGCCTTTCATTCATTAGAAACAGTAGATTCCAATAATTCCTCAAGCCTATCAGTCAATGTCAAAGGCATTTTGAAGCTCAACTGAAGGAAATAGTGCAGGGCGTGTCAGAAATGGGGGACGGCATGTTGTAAAGAGAAGTGTTTGAAGTTAAAGACGACAGTCTTGTGCATCTTTGATCGCTATTGTTCGATTGAATTGATTTTTGTTGAGTTTTTAATCTGAAATCAGTTTTTTTGTTTGCATATATTTCATTGAAAGATTGGACAAATTTTGAGTTGATACCCGGGCTCAGCGCAAAGTAATGTCTGCTGCGTTTATATGTCTGTCTGCTCAACCAAGCTTTTGAAAACAATTTTTTTTTATAATTTTGTTTATGCGCGGAGACGAAACAGAAATTAATCAGTTCTTCAATTGTGAAAATTTTAGCGTACGAACTGTTTTTGAACAATATATGTTATGGAATAGAAGTCGGCCGTTGTTGTTGTGCTGACCTACTCAAGATCAAGTGGCATTTAGAATTTAGAATTTTTAACTTTTAATAATACTTCGATTTGAGTAGTTTTTGATCTGTGCGTTTTGATTTTAGTTGGTATTTCTTTATTGTTGAAACCAAACGAGGTTACAGACTTTTGCATTTTTCAAACATTGACATTTTTAGTTGTTTTTTTTTTAATTGCTCAAGTATAATTATTATCAATCCATTAGAATAAGCGATACATTAAAAACAATGATTTGCTGCGCAATGATGTATGCATATTGTTACGGGGGGAAGAAGTATTTTATGTGTAACGGAAAAGATCACCCAAATGCTTTACGTCGGTAAGTTTGTCATTTGTCATTTTTGAAGACAGAAATTTTAAAATTTTACGTCGTTAATTTTATGTCATTTTTAAAGACAGAAAATTTAAAAAATTACGTCATTTTTAGCTCTGTGAATTTTTTTTAGCTGTCTGGGGATTTTTTGAGCCCATTTGAAATGCATACATTTTTTCATGGTGTATATTATCCCAGCTTTTGTTGTGTGTTGAAACAATTTTAGACAATCATCCCTTTTCCGTCGTTAATTTTATCATTTGTCATTTTTAAAGACGAAAATTTTAAATATTTACGTCGTTAATTTTGTCATTTTTAAAGAGAAATTTTGAAAATTTACGTCATTTACGTCGTTAATTTTATCATTTGTCATGTTTAAAGACAGAAGTTATATTTTGGTTAACTGTGGGTCTTGTTTTAGAAGATGAGGTGTCACTACCCCTGGTGGTACTGGGAGTGATGTTGGCAGTGGTCTTTCTCTTCCTCTTCTCAATCTTAGTCTTCTTCTACTGTCGCAACATTGTCAGTCGACTGGGAAACCACTTTGGTTACAGACACCACAGAGACAGTAGAGCGTCCAGTGGTAATGGTGCTGGCTCTACTGCTAGTCAGCATGCCAGTTCTAGATACAAGTTAGTGAAACTGTTTCCTCTCTGACTGAACAGATCATTAATTGCTGTTAAACAAAGTTTGTAGCAATTATACTATTCCTGTCGGTCTTTTTTTATACGATTTTTCGTCTGACCCATTTGACTTCTCGTGGACCAGATGGCTCAACTTCCATTATACAAGTATGTTGATTGATTTTGATCACAAATTGGCTGTATACATCTACTATATTAAAGACAATTTTTAGCTAAAACGAAATTAGTCATTTTTTGTTACTTTAAATGTTTTGAAGGGCTTTTTAATTGCTCTCAAACGAAGTTTGTAGCAATTATATTAGTCCTGTCGGTCTTTTTTTATCCGATTTTTCGCTTGACCGATTTTTCGTCTGATCCATATGACTTTTCGTCCTTAAAAACGGGATAAAAAGGTAGCGCCCAGCAGGCATTAAGTGCTCTTAGAACCTTTCAGCTCACTAGTCTCCAAGTATTCACCGAAACAGTTTTGGACACTTATACTGATGGTGTGAAGGGCGGTTCTTAGAAGTTGACTGTTGCCGGGTTCTTTTATGTTGTGAAGTTATGTTTGATATGAAGTACAAGTCCGGTATGTCTCTCGAAAGGGAATGGGCTTCAAGTACACCCTCTTTTAGCAGTCTCGAAATTTTCGAGGGAGCATTTTTGAGCCCATCTGAAAGGCATACGTAACTTACTTTATATTTTCCTAGTTTGTAATATCCCAGGTGTATTTTGTTGAAAAAATATTTAGACAATCATCTCTTTTGCTTATTAAATCGTAATTATGGTATTTTTAATCTGGAGGAAACACTGAGCCCTCTGGAATCCTCAAAAAACGCGGAAAAAAATGCTCTTCAAAAAATTTTACACTGAATAATATTGGTTAGATCGGGTATTTCATACAATCATGTAATGAGATATGTTTTACAATACTGGATACTGTGTTTTATTTCGTATTCAATGAACATTTTGATTGGCGTACGTTCCTCAAGACCTAAATTTAAGGTACGGGAAAGATTTGAAGTACGAGACGAGAGATAAGTACAACGAGACAGCCTTCACGTCATCCAATCCCTTAACGGACCACCAGACTGCCCTCGGACCCCCTCCGGAGTCACCTCTCTACTCGCCTGGCGTGAACGCATTCGAGTGGGAAGAGGAACGGGAATTGCAACAGAAGCAGAAGGGAGCAGCAGGAGAGGTGTTTGACTTCAGTACTCATCCTCAGAATTATGACGCACATCAACCACAAGGTCGCTTGTTTAATCAGTTGGTTTTTAATTGCTCTCGTACGAAGTCGTGTGTACCTGCGTTATGTACAGTTTTTGCTTGACCGTTTTGATTTTCCGATTGACTTTACGTCCTTATCACTTTCGGTTTGCGTGATATAAATTACTCTCTCAGGCAGAATCTTATGCAGCTCAATTGCTAAATTGGTTTCATTTTGATATCAAATTATGTAGTGCTCTATACGCTTCAAAAGCTGCTCGTCAAAATCTGCTCTGCAGTGAGAGTAAAAGAACGTTTATGCAGAATTTTTCCCAGCTTAGTGGGCATATAACTTTTAGCCCTCAGACGCAGGTGCTGTTTTTTTACATAGTAGCATGCTAAATAACAACAAAAATTGTAATTGTGAGTATAATGGGGGGAGACAGAAAAGGTCCGAAAATTATTTTAAAAGTTTTCTTGGTAATTGCTTGCAATCAAGCCCATTCCTTGACGAGATTATATTTTTATAATAAACTTGACGCATTTGTTTTGGTAAAATTTAGGGATCTATTCTGTTTCGCCCCCGCCCCAGTGTTTTTTATGACCCCCAGTTGCAAATTATATGTTGTTATATAGCACGTTACTATGTAAGAAAAAAGCACGTGCGCCTGGGGGTCATAAAAGATTTATGCTTACTAAGCTGGAGGGGCCGAAACAGAATGGATCCAAATTTAGTTTTTTTGTAGTTTTGTCCATAGTTCTTTTAAGTGATTCTTGTGAGTATCATTAATGAGAGATCTTATCTGCTTTGAAAAAAAAACGAAGCTTTGTCCATTGAAATGGTGTATTTTAAAGTTGAGGTCTTAATTACCTAGACACACCTTGTTTTAAAAAAGATTTTTTTTAACTTTCTAAGTTATGTCTAGATCTGCTGTTCGCAATTTAATGTTCTTTCGTCATAATGTCGAAATCAATGTCTCCTTGTCTAATTGTCTTAAGTTTTCAGAAAGGTTTGAATCAATTCCGATAAGAATTTTGCCGTCCTTATTATTTTTGACATCCTTTTTGTTTTAAAAAATAATGGTTGTAGCAATTATTTTAGTCTGGCTGGTTTTTAAAAGCGATTTTTTAAACTGTCAACTTTTTTCTTATAGTCTTTCCGTCTAAATATTTGAGTTTTTGTCCTCAAAAAGCTGATAAACAGGTAAAGTCGAGAGGGAATGAGATTTCACATTGAACCCTACGGTTTACTAGACTGTTAAGTTTGCGATTCAACGAAACTTTGGTGGACGTAAATTATTGGTGTGAGGGGTGGTTCTTAGAATTTAACCTCTCCTGACAACCCGTCAACTATTCCTCCCTTCCACCTCACTCCAACCGTAACGCTCGGTCCCCTCACTCCGCCAATGGTTTGACGGCAATTCGCCCGACGTCAGTCGGTCATGTTTATTTTCAGTGGAAACCACGTGGTTGAAAGATTTCGAGCGCTCCCTAGAAATGTGTACCATCGTTATTTAATATTAATATATACCATAATCTGTTTCAACCTTTTTGTGTATTGCTAACGGTTCTAAAGTCTTTCGTACAGATAGTTAAGAAAAGTATATAAATTGTTGAGTAAGACTCCAAATTCTTCTGTTATTTGTCAATTCGTCCCAAATTAGTTTGATTAATGGATATTTATGCTTTCAAATTGCATTTAATTGGTGTTATTCAACTATTCAGCAATGTATTTACTTGACGCCATTAAAAAGATAGTTTTGAAAAATCCTCTTTGAATTGTCTATTCGCCCCTTCGTTTCTTGCCCCCAAAGCTATGTCTCCGATTTCATTTGACTTGTATGTCACTGGAGCTCTAAAATTTGATCTCTTTTTTCAGATCTCGTTTTTATGGACTTTTTTCAAGTTCATCTGCTTCGGCAAATAAACGAAACAGCCAGTTCTGTGGTTTCCTCGTGTATTTGCCTTGATGCTCAGGATTTGCCCCGCTTTGTTTTCTCTTCTTCAATTGTTTTCAGTTAACCTGTTTTTGCACTTTAAATTTTTTTTGGAAAAAAATATCACTCTTACAGGGTAATTTTGTTCCCTCGTTCTGGTTATTACTTTAGGAAATCATTCCCGACAAAGAATTGGCAAGCAATTTGGACAGGAATGTTGTCCAGCTGTAGTTTTATGTCACAGTGGAAATGGTTGAAACAATACCATATTTTCTCCAGTGTAAAATGTTCTCCAGCCACATGTTTGAAACGAAATCTAATGGCCCAAAGTAGGCTGTGTTGGAAATAATTTTAAAAGAAAAGGTCTTCATGCGTTCTCTTGTCAATGTCAAAAAACAAAGTTCAAATGCGGATGCAAGTATTTCATTTTGCTTTCACACGTATGCAAGTTCATATGAATTGCTTGCATTCGCAGTTAAACTTTAAGTTTCTTGTGTTAGTTGACATTATCAAGACAACGGATGACTTATTTTGAAAAAAAATGAATTTTCTCCCGCCAAGTTTGGTATTGTTTTCGTCTGAAAAAGTTTTGCTTGTGTAAAATGCAGACGGAGTGAGACATTTGAATGTCAATTGGTAGTCAATCTGAGTTCAACAAATAGGAAAAATACAACAAATTTGGTTTTGAGTGTCACCCCTAATTCTTGTCATATTAGTTTTGTCCTAAGTGAGTTTTTTGAGTGTTTTTAATTGTTACGATAAGGTTTGGCTTGAATGGTCTTAAAATGAGGTTGTGTATTGATAATTTGTCACTGATGACCTTTAAAAATCTAATCTTTCTTCCTTTTAAACATCTTTTTTCTTCCTTTTAGGCCCATAGTTTTTCGTCGTTACCTTATAGTTCCGCTCGAACAAGTTTTATTAATTGCTCTTGAACGCAGTTCATAGCAATTATTGTAAACGTGTGTGTCTTTTTTTATGCAAATCTTTCGCTTGACAATTTTGCGCTTTTCTTCTAGAACATTCTTTGACTTCTCAAGTGACTTTTTCACGCTTTCGTTCATCATTTTTGAGTGATCTCTGGTGCTTCGAAGTTGCTAATATAAAATCGGTTGCAGCGTAGCAAAAATAACTGACTCGTAGCGCAGTGGTGAGTGCGCGTGGCCATGGAGTGAGAGGTCAGTGGTTCGAATCCCGGTGGGGTGAAAGTTTTTTGCACCCACAGCCACTGATGAATTAAATTGCCTCGCCTGTCGTTCAAGAGCAATTCTTCCGACATTTGTCGGTTTATGTTTAATCATTGTTAACTTGCGGGTTTTTACTGACAGGTGTTAGCTTGACCGTTTTTGCACCTGTTCTAGAACATCTTTTGCTCGCGTGTGATTTTTGCACCCTTGATTTTTGTTTGATCGGAATTGATCTCATTCTGCAGTTAAGTCTGTTTCTTAATGGAGGCGACTGTATGAGAAGGGATAACAATGTAGTTTTATCTTAGTTGTTGATTTGTCAAAGTATCCGTGAATTATTATTCAACTATCATTCGAGTGCATTTTGGTCGGCCTTAGTCCGTGTAAGTTCTCAAAAGCATATAATTTGTGTGTCCTATAGTAGTTAGAGTTGGAACATTTATTAGATATTTTAGATATTTTTCCTTTTTCATCTTAGATATTTATTAGATATTTTAGATATTTTATTAGATATTTTTTAGACATTTATTAGATATTTTTCCTTTTTCATCTTCTTTGTTCATTTGCTTTATTGAAAAACAAAATCTCTTGTCAAACCAACCAGATAGTCAGTTCTTTAATTTGTGAATTCCTTGGTTTGATTTTTAGGACTTGTCACGCTGTTTTTTGTTTTAGCTACGTTTACAATTTTTTTTTATAATTTTGAGTGAAATTTATTTGATTTTTCTTGCTAGCTTTTTTTTATTCCTGCTATTTGAAATATATTTAAGCAGACACTGCCCAGCAAACAACTAACAAAAAGTTGATTTTTTTTCTCGATGTCCTTTATTTAAATCGATATGATTAGCACGAATAATAAGACGATATTCGCGTCAGTCTGCAGTTATTGTGCATTTAATAAACAACATCTCATGGCTACAAAAAACTGTTCTCAAAAAGTTTTCCAAAATAGCGAGGTGGAAAGTTACTGACAAAGAATAAATAGCGAGGTGGAGAGTTTGCTCTTGCTGTCTTTTTCATTTTGTTTCATTTTGTCCCATTCATATATTTTTCATTGATTGCTCTCGAATGAACTTAGCAATTATTCTAAACGTGTTGGTCTTTTTTCATGCAAATTTTTTTCTTAACCATTTTTGTGCTTTTGCACTTGACTTCTGTGACTTCTCAAGTGACTTTTTCACACTTCACTTCTTCGTTTTGAGTGATTTCAATTGCTCTCATTTCAAAATTTGTTGCTAATATAAAACCGTTAGCGGTTGATTCTCAAAGCCGTTGTAGCTCAGTTGTTAAGATATCTAACACTATCATGGAGGTCTCGGGTTCGAACCACTATGAGTTCCGAGTTTTTGCACCCAATAAAAAATTCTAAGCTACACTCCCAACATTAAATTGCCCCCCAACTGTCCGAGATCAATTCATCCGACGTTAGTCGGTTTATGTTTGTCAATATATGAAAACACATTACTTTTAATATAGGTTTTGAAATTTCTACCTGAGCATTTGATAGTTTTTACCACTAGGCTTGTCCTGTAAAATGCACGCAATATTAAGTACAGTTGAAAGTCAATTTGTAGTCAATCGAATTGACTTTAAAATTGTTAAAGTTTACAAAATTTGGTAGAAATTGAAACAAAGACCGGGTGAACTAATGAAGTAAAATCAAAAACGTCAATGACACAAAAAAATGGAGACATAACTGGTTTATGTTTGTATCATAGCAACACCCTTCTGTTTAGAACAAATTACCTGGAAATATCTAACGAATTCTTTGCGATATCAATTCAGATACGGACGATGATATGATGTTAATTCGTAATTTCAAATGCAATGTGGGAACATTCTGTGTTGCGCACAGAATAATTCGATCCTTCTTGTCTGTTTTTGCCTTTCGTCGTCGAAAGTATAATTCCGACTTTTTAGTGACGCTCGTTTCAAAGCAGCTTTCCTTCATTCGCTTGCCCAATTTCACAATCAGGTATTGGGATTTTTGCTTCTGGCTCTCCAAGGAGTGAGTTGTATTTTCATTCTCATGAATGTTTTTTATCACAAATTACTTTCCTCGCCGCAGGTCAACAACTCGGTTATTAACTCAAGAAACGGGTATTGACTAGCTGGCATCAATGTTTTTAACACTGTCTGTTATTGGCGACAGTTTTGTCAATATTTTTTCTGCCTGTTCCAGTAGGTGGTATGTATCCTGCGTCACTGCAAATTTATAGGAAAAAAGATTCTCTGTTTGAATTATTTTCAGATACTTTGTTAAACTTTTTTGAGCGTCAATACTATTGAGTAAATACACCTTTAAGTCTCACAAATAAATACTCAGAATGATGTTTCATTCATCTGAAATATTTTAAAGGTTCCCAACAACAAACCCCTTTTATTCGACGCCCATCCGTCCGATCAGCTCTCCCGAGTATCAAAGAAGAACAGAACGAGGAGGATGAAGACGAAGGAGCCGAAAATGAAAACGAGGCAACAGAAGATTTGTACAACAACAGTAGTTCTACCAATTCGAACAGTCGGATTCCCAGAAATCATTCAGTGGGAAGCAGTACGGCGGGATTGGTCTATCCTTCAGACGATGAAGTTTTTGATAACAGCGATAATTGGAGTTCAAATTGTGTTGCTTATAACAATAATAATAATAACAACGGAAGTCTTCATAACCAATCGCAACATTCAACATTTGATGTTACTGCCGCGGATAATTCGAACTTATCATCGTCGGAAGCGTGAAATAAAGACGACGGGACACTGAAAACAAAGTAAATTTTATTTGCTTTTCCAAAAACTTTATTTCTCTCAAAAACTATTTTTTGTAGTCCATTTAATACTAAAAAAAAATGAAAAAACTGACTATTTTCAAATTTATTTTAATAATTAAAAAGCAGTTGTTAATAACATGTGGTTAGTTGTTTTTGTAAACATAAGTGACAAGTATCTAGCCTGATATTGAATAGTTCAAGGTAAGTTTTTTGATCTTTTAAATATGTCTTTGATTATCACTGATTGGTTTTGTATGTCGACTAGTTTTGAATGTTTTTGCTGCGTTGTGACTCAAACAAAGTGCAGCTTATGGTGCTAAAGTTTGGAAAATCGATTTACTCTTTTTGCTGATTTTGAATTTCTGACAATCAATGTTTCAACACCTGTACCACAGCCAATTAATTAATTTAAATTAATGAGTTTTAACTCGTCAAATTCAGCTGGTCTTGCTCATTTCTGTCATGTTTGATTTAGTGCACCAATTTTCAGTAACATTATCTATAAATAAGGAATTAGAGGTTTTGACATAGGGCATTTTTTTACAAAAAGAAAACAAAAATGGGTTTTTGCGATTACGTATTGACTTTATCATCACAAGAGTTTATTAATTTGACTGGGCCAAAAAGTCTTTCAAAATTTATTCAAATCTAATTGCTTGGCTTTGGTAAATAAACCAATTTTAAACACATACACTTATCAATTATTCTAAACACGTTCAATCCTCAGGTTTTGACTGCTCTTTGTACTTTTTTTTGCACGATTTTTGTTTGAAGCCTGATTGTCGGATCACTTCAAATCAGCAAATTTACCCCAAATTGCAAAAGAACCCCCGTGAAATCTATGTTGCTGTACACCTGATATGCAAACCATTCACACACATATATATCTATGTGAGTGTGTATATATGGTTTGTATTATCTGTTTTGATGTTTTTAACCTATAGTGTGTTCTGTTCTAACCAATCAATAACAACCAAAGGCGACATTAACCTCATTCTTGTGCTTTATTATCTTCCCTCTAACTCACTGTCTCTCTCTATCTCGTCTCAGACTATTTTTGTAATTGTATCTCTTGCTATTCATTTGTAAGACCACTTTATTGTTCTTCTCTCTATCCAGCCCCTGATCACTGTCACCATTTTGCATTTGTAAAGACACGTTACCTTGCCTGCTTTTTTGCTAGGAACTGTTTTGTCAAATTAGAATGACAGTTTTTGTGTTCTGAACACATTAATGAAATATAATGAACACCTTAGATATCAATATATTGTTTTTTTTTTCACCGAGGAGAACTTTGAAAGTGGCCTCAAGTTGGGAGTTTTGAAATTTTTAATAAAAATTGGTAGCAGATACGAGTAGCGTGGTTGATTAATTAAATTTCAAGAAATTATATCACCTGGCCATTCAAGATATAAACAGAAATTCAAATTTTACAATGCGAATTAATTAGGTTTCATTGAGTTATTTTTCGATATTTTACTCTGAAGGGTTCCATATATTCAACAAAAATTGATAAGAACAAAGTATTTTAAATAGTACAACTGCAATCAAGTTTGCAAAGGCAATATCCCACCCACTGTTTGTAGTACCATGTTGTCTCATGAACCATTGCAACAACCCTCTTTCTATTAACCCACAAAAGTGCACCTATTATAGAGATTATCTATTTGTGAATATGGAGATAGTTATTTCTGATACCAATTCACTTCATCAGTCGATTGTCCCTTCATGAATGTGTGTGAAAGTGTGTTTTCTAGTCAACTGTACTTACCATGAAACAAGTCATTTGTCTGTTTAATGTTACGATTTGTAAAGCATCGTTAGCTAATTTCGTGCGTACTTGAAGTGATAATATTAATGGATTTTCCAATTATGAGCAAATTTTGCCTTGAACAATTTTTCATTGAAAATTTGCAAAATATTTTGGTTAAAGTTTCTTGGAAAATTGATGTTCAATAATAGTTATGTTTGAAAGGACGATGAACCAACCTTGTGCAAACCAACCTCTGGCCCATTTCTGATTGATATGGGAGGGGAGGGGGGGGGGGGGGTGTTTTTGTTCCCTTTGAACACTAAATGAGCTTAGTAAAAAATCAATAGTGTGGGTGAATTGAAAAAGTGTTTGCAAGATTTGCGTTGGATAGAAATCAATGATCGAAGCTCGTATTGTGCGTGAATATTCAACTATTGATGGGTAGTAGTCAGTCAACTTGTAATTTATTTAACGTAGATTTATTTGTGTGATTAAAATAGATTTTATACTTAAATTGTGAAAGTCAGATCATGGTCTGTTTCTAACTTAGGAACAGATATAATTGTCAATCGATCATATGTGTTAAGGTTACCAAGACTTTCTAGTCAGCCAATCAAAACTCGTTTTAGTATTTACGTGGGAAATGATGATCGTTTTAGTACACTTGCAGAAATTAATTTTGCAGAAAACTTTTCTTTTTTTAATGACTGACTTATATGGCCATTTGGATTTTTAGGCTGCCTGACTCTGGAGAACTTCTGGCGTTAATCGAGAACCAATTTGTAGCGACTAAGATCGACTTAAGGTAGAGTTTTGCATAATGACTCCTGTTGAGTCATGAGTCACGCTAACAAACTGTTAATTTTTGTCAGGTTTTTTTCTAACGTGCGGACAATGAGCAGCTTATTAATTGCTCTTGAACGAAGTGCATAACAATTATTGTAAACGTGTGTCTTTTTTATGAAAAAAATTTCGCTTGACCGCTTTGACTTTTCGAGTGAATTTTACGCCCTTGACTTTTTGCATTTCGCGTGATCTAAAATTCTCTCTCAATTTCAAGCAGCTGAACTCTATTGGCGGCAATTAAACACTGAAAGTGAAATGAAAAGTGCGCCGAAACTGGTGCCAATTTTCACTAAAAAATCTTAATAGTGGTATATGTTAACCTCTAATTTGGTTATTTGAAGCCCACTATTGAACTTCTTAGTCCCATTTAGGCTCACCCTCCTGACTGGGGCAGGCTGCAATTTATTAGAGCTCCCACTAGTCGTTCGAGAGCAATTCCGACGTTTAGTTGGGTGTTTCTATTTAATTTTGTGTCTCTGTTTATGTTGTCTTGCTGCCTAGTGTAAATATTAGCAGGTTTAATTCGCCTTCTAATGCACTCTGTTTAATTTATTAATAGCCGCCCTCATCTTCTCAGCCGGCTATTATAGCGCTCCTATTTTTTTCAATTCAAAGAATTTGAATTGTATTGGGGCGCTGTCTTTTTTTTACGGTCTGTTCACACATTTTCATGATTTTTGAAGTCAAATTGGAGTAGTCATTTTAGTCACGCCGAAACAGGAAATGGAACGAAAAAGCAAGTGGTTTTGCGGAGTGAATTTTTTTCGCTCTAATTTTAAAGTAGAATGAGAAAACGGTGTTTGAACAAAAATTCGGTTTTTCGGTAGTGGTTTTTTGCTCACATGCGGCAAATTCACCCTGATTTTTACTGTTTTTTTGATTTTTTGGATCGGATTTTTTTCTAAATGGTTTTTCCAATCCATTCACAGCTCATTCTAGGCCTAGTGTTTTGTTTGAATTAAATGTTCATTTCTCGCTAGTGGTTTTTTTTTGTTCATATGCGGCATTTTGATATTGATTTTCTGTTTTTTTTCTGATTTTTTTTCTGATTTTTAAAATTTTTTTCTCAATTCCTTCTTAGTCCATTCTAGGTCTAGGTTTTCTGTTTAGTCAATAAAAACTGTTTCAATTGTACGTCAGGTCTTGTCCTGCTATGTTTTTTTCAATTCGTCGAATAAAAAAATGTTTTGCTTTACCTCATTTTGCAGCTTTTCAATATTTTGCGTGAAATCTTTTTGACTTCTCTAGGCTAGTTTCTCCCTTTTCACATTCTGCTAAAAGTGATTTTGAACATCAGTTGCTCAGCAAAGCAATTCAAAATGAACAGAGGTCTAAAAAATTGAAGTCAGCAATAGGAACTGGATAAACCCATAAAGCCCAATGTTAGATGCCCGCTATTTGAACGTCGTTCCTATAAGTCTTAGTTACCATCTCCAATGCTTATTGGTATTGACAGTAGCCCCTGTAGCCTCTCTCTATGAAACTGAAGTTTCTTCAACTACGAGATGCTATCAGAATATATCGGACTTCAAAAATGTTTTTGTACAAAAATATTTTTTTTCAATATCTTCTATTCTTTCAATCCCAATCATGCTTATTGGAATCAACGGCGGCTATTTTCTGGCAATCTGCCGGGTATGTTTCTTTGGTTTAGCTGTTTTTGGCCGATTTTTAACTTCTCTCAAACGAAGTTTTTAGCAATTCAAGTCCTGCGATCATTTTATGCGATTTTTCGCTCGATAGATTTTTCGTCTGACCCTTTTGACTTCTCCATCTCAAAAACGGGATAACCAGGTGACGCCCGGAGGGCATTAAGATCTCGGCTTACTAAGCTCTAAGTATGCGATTTGCCGAAGCTTTTTTGTCATAAATTCAAGGTGTGAAAGGCGGTTCTTCAGTTTTTTGGTTCCTTTCACTTAATTACAAAATTGAACGTATGTTTTTTTAATTTTACGTCCTTTCCATTTTTTGTCAATTTCGCACCTCTGTGTCTAATTAATCCAAGAACTTGGAGTGTTCATAGCCATTCAGAATGTTGTTTCTAAATTTGACGGCATTGGTTTTTGAAAAATGATTTCTTTGATTTTTTATTTTTCATGTTTACGCATCTATATTCATGTTTTCTTGACTATGGAAGTTTGTTGCTACTAATGCAAACTTCAAATTGATTGGAGGTCACCTAAGCTTGATAGTTTTAAGGTCATAATACTTGAAAGAGATCATTGCTTAAATTTTTTTTGAACCTCAGAAAAGTTTTAATCCGCGTTAAGATCACCCAATTTGTCTTTTGTCACTTTGATTTTGTAAAGTATAGGGTATCAGGGGTCTACTTTGAGGCGGCTACCCGGCAATCTATAAGTCCGGCTTTGTTTTATGCTTCTAAGCATTTTACGACAGCATAAATGTGTACCCAGTATTGTTTAGCTGAGATCCTGAGTTCTTTGAATTTCTGCTATTTTAACTTGAGGAATTAAATTGTTAATTTTCTATAACATTAAGATTGGAATAGATATCCAGAGATTTTTGGAACCCTTTTTGTGCGGCCAATTTGTTGCTTAATATTCTACATTTTTGGTTTGGTCGAGTACCAAAAGTATTAAATTTTTTGAGTTGCAATTTTTCGTTACCGTTGGAGCTGATGCATTGATTATCTGTCAATGGCAAGTTCGATATTAAATTTTTAACCTGATTTTGTCAATTCAGGCAGAGTTTTTGTTGATGCTTAAGGCTGCATAGTTCTTAATAGTACTAACAACCGGCAACTTTTATATTCTTTTTCATTCAACCTTTCGACCGTTTAAGGCGTTCCCTAAAAATGGGAATTGTTTCATGTCAAGAAGCAGAAGAATAGAATATAATTGATGCAAATTTAATACCCTTGTTCGAAACCATTCATCATTATAGGGCTCAGACTGATAATAAGTTACGTATATGATGAGTTATGTAAATATCAATGAGGTATTGATCCACAATTTTTGCAGAGCTTTTTGCTGTTACTGTAAAGCATTTAGCAGGAATTTTTTGCCTAGCCAGTTGTTCGACGTTTTTCGGTTGAGATTTATGCAATTAAACAAAATTGTAAACTAATGAACATTAATGGCAATGCAGTCTTTAGTCCATTCTTTATCATTATCGCTAATGCCTTGATTTGAGCAAACTGTTATAACATCGAATTTCTGACAAAATTTACATACTAATTTTACACTTATAAAAAGCAGTGAGTTGTACAATTACTGCTATCGACATAAATCCAAAAAGTGGTTTGATAAAACTTTCTGAAATATAATTTTTTGCTCATTTTGCTGTTTGAGCTTTGAAATTTCAAGAGTTCAATCTCAGGTAACGCGTTGTAGATTTTTATCTCCATTTTTAAAGTTTAATAGTTTTTCAGTAATTTTCTACTACTCTGGTTTTTTGTTTCTACTTTTCCTTTGGCTCGTACAAATTGGTATGAGTCGTTCGAGATCAATTTTTACGATGCTTAGTCGGTTATGTTTTTATTTTGATCACGTGCTTTAGAGGGTGGGTATGGTGAGGATGGTGTATCCTAACTTGGTATTACAACACTCTTGCTGTACTTTTGGCTTGTACGCTCTAAGCAGGCATAGTTACACTTGCTTTACTTCTTACTGATTTGTGTACTTGGCGACGCTGCCTCGGAATAAGATAAAATCTTCAGCATGAAGAATTTTCAAATTCCTTAAAATATTGGATCTATTCTGTTTCCCCCGCATTGTTTTTTATGACACCCAGTTGCAAATTATATGTTTTTATATAGCACGCTACAATGTAAGAATAATGCACGTGCTCATTATGCACGAGGGTCATAAAACATATATTCCCACTAAGCTGGGGGAGGGGGTCGAAGCAGAATATATCCAATATATGAAGAATTTTGAAAATGATGCGAATTTTTTTCCGTTTTCATGCTTATTCAAGTTTGTATGCCTAATTGTCCATGAAAAGTTGTTTTTAGTCAACAGGTGGAAGTCACTTAAATTGTCTGTAGTTTATTAAGTAGTTCATTTTTACGACCAATCTGTTGTCATTGACGCAAATTTTTACTTTTACATGAGATAATTTTTGTTGATGCGAGTAAATAACCTTTGTAAGAGATGGCTTAACTCGATTTCAAAATCATCTCCAATCTCTCAAATTAAATTAAATTTTGTCAATATAAAATTTGTTAAAACTTTGTTTGCACTAAAAGATATTTGCAGGCAGCTTTACAGTTAATAAATCTAAAGCACGTAAAGACATTAATTTAAAAAAAATAAAAACAATTTTTTCCTTGGCTTTGGGCCTGTTTTTAGGTTACAGGAATACAATGCTATTGCAGTTATCTTTTGGCAACTGCTATCAGTCTTTTTAGTCGGAGAAAATTGAAAAATTGAATTGATTGTTTTCAGTTTTTCAGTTTTTTTTCGTGACGACAAATTGAATTACATTTTGCATAAGAAATCGGCTATTTAATAGGTTAATCGGTTCTAACACTTTCTGTGCGGAGCACAGATGGTGCTAACCCCCTATTTTATCTGAAAAAACGTAGACTACAATTGCGAATACAGCGATAGTGAAACAATTTTTCATTATTTTAACCTTGAGCATCTCAACATTTTGGCATCATCAAAGTACAAAATATTCAAATTGTTTTGGATAGCTTACTTATTATTACTTATTAAAGATTTGCAGATTTTTCTAGTTGTTAAGAAAATAAGAAGTCCAAAAATGTTGGGTTTTGTTTTAGTGGTAGTGAAATGTTAGCCAAAATTTGACGTTTTTCTGCTTTTTTTTTATCAGAATAGAATCAGATTTCTCTTATCGAGTATTTTTGTTGAGTGGTTTAAGTGACAAAGTAGAAGGAAAACAAGAAACATTGCAATCCAACAACTCTCAAAAACTTATAAAAAAAATACTAGAATTTTTTGAAAGTAGGTGGTTTTAAGTAGTTTTGACTAAACACCAAAATGTTGACAATTATAATCTCAGGAACTCTACCTCATTTACTTTTAAGTTTCAGTTAAAAAATGCTGTGATCATTTATGCTTTGCCAAGCCATTCGTGCTCAATTTTAACTTTTTTGTGATCAGCTTCTTTTAGTTTTGTTTTTCAGGTCAGTGTCGAAGTTAATTTTGATATCTTTTTTCGTTCCGACCCTCTTGAGGGGGGAGGAACTATATACTCAAATGGGTTTTTTTTTGTTCCGTGAATTTTCGCCGACCGATATATTCATCGTAGAGAGTTGAGACTGGTATCATTAGAAAGCTCGTCCAGCGTAGAATATGGAATCAAAAAGATTTTTTGAATTTTCGTTTTTTACAGGGAGTTATCGAGGTTTAAACTTTTGAGAAAAGTAGAGTGAATTAACGTTGTTTTTATTCACATTTTCCGGAAACTTAGCCTTTTTCATCAGAGCCTTTTTCATCAGATTTAGCCTTTTTTAGCCTTTTAGCCTTTTTCATCAGAAACAGCACCTTTTAGCCTTTTTCATCAGAAACAGCACGAAATAAGCTACTTTAGTCCACTTTGATTAAATTTGCCGACAGTACACCCCCAAACAACACTCATACAATCTTTGTAGACTCAGAGGGGGGCTATTTCCACTTCAGAGTCCGCTGAGAGTGCTCTGTAGTTAAAACTTTTCTTTTTTTTGCTAACTTTACTCGTTGATTATCAAAAATGCAGAATTTATTTTGAGTTTTTAACTAACAAATTGTCTATATCAACAACATTCGAAAAAAAAGCACAATAAGCATTAGCAGGGCTAGTTTTGGGCCCTTCTTGGACTGTTACAATCCAAAAAATCGGGTTGTAATCGGGTTTAAAAAAAAGACCTTTTTTTAATATTAAAGGACAGAACATATCAAATCAAAGCTCGGGAGTGATAGGTTCAACCAATTCGCTCACTAAGCAGCTCTAAGCTATTGCATTTAGTTTTTTACTTGAAATCTTATGGTCGTTTCTTTTCTTAATAATATTTTACTTTTCAATAAATAATGATTTAGTTAAATTTTCCTCTATTTTTTTTCTTACTTTGTTCAACTTCTAGCTTAGTGTGTGTCAGCAAAGAAAAAATGCTTCTTTTTTCTACTAATTTAACATTTATTCTCGGTTGCAGTTTTAAGCCTGAAGTTATTGTTTTCTGGCTCTGATACTACAAGAATTCAGATTTTTGTTTGTTTTGATCTTTGCCGGTTTTTCATGTTTTCTAATTTTGTCACATTATCACATTATTGACAGTTCTCAGGTCACATTATTAGCGTTCAAAATAAGGCACAATTGATTATATTAAAATCCTGAAAGATATACATCATCGTTTTAACGGCCTCGACGCCTCTTTCTTGAAGAAATCAATTGAAATTTTTATTTTTGTCTTTAACTGTCATTTATACTTTGCCGTTTCGGTCGCATGAAATTTCCTGTATAGTGATAGCTTTCATTGGCTTTTCATGGAAAAATAGAAGAACCGATATTCTGATATTATTAGATAGCTGATGGCTTTCATGACTTTGAAAACAATCGTTTTCCAAAATAAAAAAAAAATTTAATTTCGCAATTTTGTTCTTTTTATGTTTCTTTTTGTTACCTAATCTCGTTAGTTAATTACAAGTCAAATATGACATTATGGGTTTCAAGGGAAAAAAAGGGATTGGTGTCCCAAAACCTTTTTTTTAAGAACTTGTTATGACCTTACTGGCTTCGACACCGGTTTTTCACAAAAAAAGTAAATTAATTTGATTTTTGTCATATTTGACGTTCTTTTTGTAGATGCGAGAAAAATTCTGGATAATTGCAGCTTCCCTTTCATGAATAAACGAGCCTATTTAAATCGTTGTTTTTGTAACTATTGCCTTTCATGACATTGAATGTAAAATTGTTCCGAAAAAAAGTAAAATTATTACATACTTTAGCACTTCGCTTTTTTGTCTACTTGTTACCTAGTCCTAATAATGAATGGCCACGTACTACATTATCGCTATTTGAAGAAGGCACAATCGAATATATTTTGAGGGCCAAAATAAGGCTTGACGGTTTTGACAGCGTTTTCTGGCAAGTTTCAATTGAAATTCTGTTTGTTTTTTTGTTGTTCTTTATTGCCGCTTTGAAAAATGAATAAGGACAGGTCCTAATGTTCTTTTTCAGAAGCAGTGGTAATTTTAATTTTGTGGTAATATTAATTGATTCCCAATGGTATTTATTACTTTGAAGTTAACTATTTCAAAAAAATAAGTTTTTTTTTTACTTTACTGTCTATGTTCTTTTTTGTATAAATGTTACCAAACCTTTTTATGGACTGGTCGCATATGTTTTCTGGTAATTTATAAGCTATTTTGTTTAGTTTTAGGTTTATCTGACGGTATGTTGACTTTGTTATTAATTTTCGTTTTTAAGGGGGACTTATGTTTTTTGATGTAATTAATGTTTGTTGTTGTTTTTGTTTGATTTTGCTGTTCGTCTTGACTCGCTTTCTTAATATTGGCATATCACAGCAATCTAATGCATCAATTTTTACTCCACTGAGTTATTTGCTTTGGAGGCTATCTTATCGTTCATACAGAATTTTTTGAAAAAGATTTGGGCTTTTTTGGGATTCGCAAAAAATAATTTTTGGGTTTTTCTATCTGTTCCTCATTTGGTAGACAATTATGCCAAAATTTTGGATGGGAGGGTTCGGAACCTTATGTGCCATCGCACATTACCCAGCCGCCTAGTCAATATAAAAGATGAAAATTAACAAGATGCGTTATTTCCAGCTGAGTAGACATGATAAGACGAAAAAATGATAAGATAAAATTTGATTGAAAACCTGCGTGTGCTAGAAAAGTTTGCTCAATGTGATTCATTACGTAATAACTATTTAATCACCAGATGCAATGACGTAATATATACGTATCAAACGGTGTAAATTAAAATAGTTCTACAGTTAACTCGTTTGAAACGAATCAAGCATGTTTTATCTGATGTGTTCTTTGGTTGAAGTTTTCAAATGTGTTGTTTTATTAACGAAAGGTTTTTACTGATTAATGCGACTTTGAAAAAACAAAATTTGATTGTACTGTAGAATTTTGAACTGAATTGAAATTATAAGACATCAGTAAAAAGCAGGAATAAAATGGTTTTTGCCAGAGCGGCGAGTGTGTATAATGCAAGATTATTATCCGAAATTGACGACTGGAGTCCTTTAGAACCCAAAACGCAAAGAAAATAGTTGTTATTATCTGGTGCCAGCGACCCCCCGCGAAACATCGTGACGTCAAACCGAAGACCCAGGGACGCTCCGCACGCGAAGGGCGGTAAATTCCTAACTGGGGTTTCGATGGATCTTGCAAACATGGAAAAGGCCGTGGGTTTCAATTTGCATAATTCAATTAAGGATTTGGAGCTGACAAAATCGAAGGCTTTTCGTCGAATTGAAAAGTTTTTCCAGCTTTGCACAAACAACGGATTTAAACCGATGTTGTACTATACTGGACATGGCGAAACTGGAACTGGTGATTGGTGTTTTTCGGATGGAACTATAAGCATGGAAGCGATATTTGATAAACTGCCCTGTGGAGATTTTTACCCTACAATTATCAGTGATGCTTGCTTGTTACAGTGGAAGGTGGGCTGATTTCTGTTTCGAAAAAGGCATCACTGGTTTTGATTGCCTTTCTGCGTGTGATACGGGTGAAACGGCTTTCGATACAGTTAGGGGTCCAGGGATATATATTTTGTTCAGGCCCGATGTCATTTTTGACCACCTCAAATTTTGCGTTTATGGATAGCGGGTTACTATGTAAGAAAGCACGTGCGCCCGGGAAAAGTGTGAAATTTTATATTCAAACCAACCTGGGATAGGGTCATAATGGTTACTCAGACCCAGTTAGTGGTTGTCTACATCTTCATCGAGGTTTATTTTTGTCAAAACTGCTGCCAAGTAATGAATTATAAGGCCAAAAATGAGTTATTTTTTGAAACATTACGCAAACGCAATTATTACTATTATATTTTTAACACGCGTCGGTTCGATGGCCATCTTTTCTGTTAACATCGCAATTTTTATATTAAGCCAATTTTTGTAGAAGTAATTTAAGATGTAGATAAAAAGTAGAATATAAAAAACTTATTCCGATGTTAACAGATGTTTGATGGCTATCGAATCTTAGTGTTAAAAATATAATAGTAATGTTGCGTTTGGTTTTGGAATTGGGAGCATGCGGTTCTGAAACAAATTTGAAACAAATTTTATCACGAGGTTACATGAATTTACACTTTCCAAGAAATGACTCAATTTTTGGCCTTATAAGTCGTTAGTTGGCAGCAGTTTTGACAAAAAATAACTGACGATTAAGATTTAGACACCCACTAGCTCGATCTGAGCAACCATCTAACCAGAGGTTGACGTTAATACACATTTCACGTTATCCATTCAATGCCGTTTACAGCTGGAAGTACAAGCAAAAGGCCATATTTGAATTGTGTGTTCCGGTTTTCTTCTGTTTTGAGCAAGAATCGTACCGGTGGAAATTAGAATTCGTTCGAGTGTTATGGTCTACTGAATCAATTAACCTAGGGATAACAATAAGAAATTTTTGATAACAGATAGATGAACTAGCAATTTGTATTTTCTACAATTCATAGTAAGCCCAAATCTGAAGAAAAGCATCACTTTAATGTAAACAAGTCAAAAAGGGATTTGATATTTAAAATGTACTTTTGTCACTTGTTTTTAGACCTTTGAATATCTTTTTCGACTGAGGAACACTCGCAAATTTACTGCCACAAAAATTGTTGCCGCGGATCTGGTTTTGAATAACTTTATTCGAACAATCTTTTTCTGAATTTTACAGATGGTTGCCAACAAAACAGTCCGGCAAAAATTATTGAGTTTCTTGTTCTAGTGATTAACATCATTATTGGGCACTTTAGAAAGATAATATCCGAGCCGAAGTTTTGGTGTCCAAATTATTTTAATGAGAAAGCATATCAATCGTACTAGCATATTCGTTCGCCATAAGAACAACTCTAACGGCTTTATATATTTTTATTTAAGCAAGCAAACAATTAGTGTCAAAAGTTGCACAAAAATAAGAAAGGATAATTATTTTTTTCATGATCTTCATCTTTTATCCCACAAGACTCAAACAAATACCATCTTTTTGTTTCGTTAACACAGTATAATGTTTAAAAGTGAACATAATTTTTTCAAAAACGTATATAGTTTAGAAAATATAGAGAAAGTTTAATGATACTATGGAATTTTTTTTGGGTTAATAGTGATTTTTTCAAACATAAATTGACTATTGGCATTTTAAAACTTGCACTTGCGTGTTTCAAGTGTAGACTACGTAACTCTTACGAAGTAAGTTACTGAGGAAATGTTGCGTTAATGTGGCGAGAACCGCGTCTCAGTTTTAGATTCAAGCCAAATATTCGACGGAACTTAAGCAGAAATTACGTACCTTTCTACGCATGTGCAAGTTTCAAGATACCGTATGTAAACAGTATACCATAGTTAAAAATTCCAGATATTTCTTTATACATTGACAGATCTCAAAACGTTGGTTGTCCGTGTTTCCAGCAAACTTTTATTATTCCGATAGTCCCTTCGAAGTTCTGGCTCAAACCTTGAACCACTACCCGGTTCTCGACTAATGCTAGATTTTCTCAGTGAATTCATGAGAGCGATCTCAGCTAGACTTGAAACACGTATTTGCATGTTTTGAGTTTGACACTTAAATTCAGCAAGCCTTTTTGATCAATTTGTCCTTTTTTAAAAAAAGGATTTGAATTTTTCGGACTCTAATGTTTGACAAGGAGGCTCGGTAATGTGCGTACGCACATAATGTTCCGACCCCGCTCATCCACATTCTTGACTAGATTGGCTACCAAATGATGAAGAGATAGAAAACTTTCAAAAACATACAAATGGTTCAATAAACAACCAATGAAATACGGAAATACGATGCCACGCTAGAGGGCCAATAGAAATTATTAATAAGAGGACTACTAGAAAGTACAAAAACAAAAATCAGATAACAACCAATATTTACGACCAAAACTATAATAAATCTATGATAAAATATTATAACGAAATCTAAAATAAAAAAAATCATAACAAAATTAAACTCGAATCAGATAAAAATCAAAAAAAATTTAATTTATACTTCATTAGAAGAAATATGAGACTTGTCCAAATGCGACTGGTTAACAGGTCGACAAAAAGAGCAGAAAGGTGCGAAGTTCAAAAATACTTTTCCGTTTTTGAAAATAAATAATTTCAGTTATTAATGCTATTAGATACCAACTGAAACCACTAAAATGTTAATTTATATCGAATGCAATTGAGAGAAGTCATCATCCAATGTTAGACTGCGCAAAGTTGCAAAGCCAATGGGATCAAAATTTATTGTTATAATTTAAAAAAGAAATCAAAAATCTTTTGAAAGGTACATATATAAAAATCTAACAATTTGTGAAATCTCGTAGTAACAGTAGTAACAAAGCCGAGAAAAAATGTTTGAAGCTAAGTCCGTTATAATTTTTAGCTCACTTTAAGCGGGTTGTGACCTGTGATGACAGAGATTGAGCTACAAATCGAGCGAAAACCTTTAAAAAAGACGAAGCTCAAAAACCCAAACTTATTCTTCAAAACAAATATTTTCAAAAATCACAACAGACTTAGCATTACAATAAAAAAGATGAATTAAGTTTCAGCACCTCGGGGGGCCTGTTATTTGGGCCTGTTAATAATGAGACTAAGTCAAGAACCCACAAAAACAAATTCATAAAGAAGCCAAAACTTCAAACAATTTTTCGACATGACATTGTTCATGGCACTATTATTATAAGATGTTGCCTGCAAGAACTGTAAATCATCATTTTCTTTTCATCTTAACATCAACAAATCTTTCTCATAAAATGACTACTTAGACATGACAACGAAAACCCCAAAAAACGAAGAGTATAGAAATCTCCAAAAGTTGTTATGAAAATAAATGGTCGAAGCAATCAGTCACAACGTATAAACAAGCGCGAAAAAAATGTATGAATCAGAAAAAGTAATTGAGACTTCTAATGAGTGAGATTGAGTTACATAATGACAAAAATAAAAGCAAAAAGGAGACAGATGAAAAAAAATCTTTGAATTTAATTTGAAATTTTTTTTTTTAATTTAATTTGAAAGTCATTAAAACAAACAGATACAAACAAATATCTTTTACTACGTTAAGTTATACGTCTTAGGAAAGCAATTACAATCTATCGTTACCGAGTATATGGCGTACAACAACGAAAATAAAAACAAATTTAGGCAAAATAAAAAAAACAAAGTTTTGCGAGATAATTGTTTTTCAGCCAAAAAAGCATAAACTATTCAACAAAAAGAATTAACATATCCAAAAACACATTTGTTAACGTTCTGAAGTTTCCCTACAATGTCTTTTTTACAATTGGATTGATCAATAATGTGATAATCTGACAATGAAACAAAACGAAATAAAATATGCATTTATGATAAAAAATAAAAGAAAAATTGAAAACGCAAAATAAAGTACCAAAAAAAAGAAACCTTTTGTTGAATATAAATTCGTTACCTATATTAACTTAAAAATCACAGAAAATTGGTCTCTGCTTGTTTTTACCGAGACTGCCTCCGAAGTTGAGAGAAAAAATAAAAAAATGGCAAAGTTCAAGAAATCACCGACATTTTCTCAAAAAAACTATATTCAAAGTCATAACAGACATTAGATAACAACTGACAAAAATGTCTAGTTTCTTTTATACCATCTAAAAATCAACTGGATGTTTGATTGGGGACACTAAGTTATTGAACAACGAAAATCATAAGAAATGAAAACAAAACGCAAGAAGTCCATAAAATTTTTACGAAAACAATTGCTCAGAGCCATAAACACCATGAGCTTAATTCTAAAACCAAAATATAATCTCGCTGGGTGTCGTATATTGTTAACAGTATCTGTCATTGATAGCCCTGATTCGAGACTCTTGTCCGTAATTTACGTAAAAAATATTTACGTAGCGGAAATTTTTGAAAAAAGTCGCGTCCCATTAAAACCCATTAAAATCTAAAAATATTTATGATAAGGATCCATGGTCAAATGAAGATCAACCCAGATTTTGCTGCGCGTCAAGGAAAACACTAACTCGCCCAATACATCAGTTTTTAAACAAAAAAATTTTCAATATATCCAAAAAAAATACATTTTGTATAATTATCGAGTTTATATTTCCAAAAACTGGCAACATTATAGTTCCAGAA
This sequence comes from Convolutriloba macropyga, assembly GCF_964194025.1. NCBI lineage: Eukaryota > Metazoa > Xenacoelomorpha > Acoela > Convolutidae > Convolutriloba > Convolutriloba macropyga. The sequence goes on along the minus strand of NC_134471.1, from coordinate 79,686,019 downwards.
GTTCTTAAAGCCAGTGAGAGTACATTTAGCTCTCTTGCTGAGCTCACGAAGATTTTTTACGCAGCTTTTAGGTAACTACGTTCAGCAAGTTAAAAGAAAGACTAATATAGAAAAACTTAAAAACTACAAAAGCCGAAATATTTAGAAAAAAATCTAGTTTTTTTACTGTAAGGATTTATGGTGAGATCAAGGTTATGATGCACGTCTACGAAAACACTACTTAATTGCTGAAATGGTTGCGAATTAAATTAATTCTATTCAAATTTTTTCAGTTTGTCAAATATAAATAATTGAGCTTAAGACGAATATAGTTGAAGTTTAAAGATGTCTACTTACATCAAAATTAATTAAGTGGTCTAAAAAAGCCATTTTTCGACGAAAAAAGTCCAATTTTTGAAAAAATTAGCATAAATTCTAGCCAAAGAACTGGGATCCAACAGTTCAGCAACCCTCCTCTCTCTTTAGAGATAAAATGAATAACTCTACAGTTAACAATTTTAACATATTTTAGCAAAATTAACTAAAACTGGGTGAAAAATGTGAATAAAAACAGGTGAATTACGTCTAATTTTCGCAAAACTTTAATCCTCGATAACTCCCTATAAAAAGCGAAAATTATAAAAATCTTTTTAATTCCATATTCTACGCTGGACGAGCTTTTTAATGATACCAGTCTCAACTCTCTACGATGAATATATCGATCGGCGAAAATTGACGGAACAAGAAAAAAACCCATTTGAGTATGTAGTTCCTCCCTCCTCAGAGAGGGGTCGGAACAATTATGATTTGGGACCAAAATGGTATCCCAATTTTTTGTTCAGATAAAGGAGGCGAACTCACTTTGTTGATAACTGGGAAATCTCGCAAGCTGCCAAACGGCAGACCTCAACGGGTTCCATTATTTGGTACCAAAACGTCCTACAACCCCGAAATCATTGCGGGTAAATATGTCTACGCAAGCCTGGTGGATAGCATTGTTCAGAAATCTGATGACGATTTAATTAGCCAAAGTGTCCACGACGGAGAGTTTTATGGTATATTCGGTTCTCATTCGAAGCTAAGCGGTACCGGATCTTTTTCATTTGAGACTTTCCACCCCTTGTTTTTTTTGTATTTTTTTTACATCCTTCTATAGTAATGTATGCTATAATATAGTATAATTTGTCCCCTGTTTAAATGGAAATGAAGGTTCAGAAAAATCCGGCATGCAATTGATTAAAAAAGTGCTCAATTTTGCATGTCAATATTTCAATGCTTTCTCCGTTTACTTATGTTTGTTTTTGTCATTTTAGAATTTCCCCCAATTAATGTATATGTACCGTGATGGTGGTGGTGGTGGTTGGGGAGGGGGTTGGCTATAGGTTATCTAACCACTCAGCTGGGGAGGGTGGAGGGGGGCTATAATTTGAAAGACATAAATTTTCAGTCACTTTTTACGTAATGACACTTATTTAAAAAACGACACGTATAAACGGGGGGGGGGGTGTCAAAAACGGAGAAGGATCCAAAGGTGCCACTAAATGGCGTTGTTCAACTTGGAGTAACATCATTGATTACATAAACGAGGCACACATATCCAACTATCACGTTTGTTCACTTGCAGCCGACCAGGTGACAGGACTTTTCTACGCCTACTTAATGCAAGGTACCTTTAATCCCCCGTTCCCCGTCAACCAAGACACTGAAACAGTGCAGATAGGAAATTTAAGATCTATACTGTTTCTCTCTCCCCCCGTGTTTTTAATGTCCCCCGTTACCCTATAGAAAATAGCACGTGCACCGGGGGCGTAAGTTTTATGCGCACTAATGGGGGATTTCAAAACATAATAAATCCATATTTTGAACGAATTCCGGACGTAATCTTAAGTCAATATCTGTACTGAACGACTCATAACTCTTTTACATGTCTAAGTATCAGTGCTGATTCGGAACTAAAGTAAGCCATTTTTTACACTTGGCAGTCTGCCCAA